>NW_013666957.1:65803-71932 GCF_000517525.1 Limulus polyphemus
TCATTACCCATTCAAGCCGTCTCCAGCCATTATTAGCATATTATTTGAATCGCAGGTCAGTCTTACTGAAATAACTTTAGCAGTATAGTACTTGGACCACAGTCAATCTTAATAAATCAACACTAACAGTATGGTATTTCAGTCATAGGCAAGTCTTACTAAAATAACATTTGCATTGTAGTATTTAGTTTAATAAGATAATATAGAATCTTTTAAAAATAAAATCAAAATTTCAAAGGCAAGGAAAAGCTGCTGTACCAAGATCTATTTCCTATGGGTGTTAAATTTAAAAATAAATTGTTGTGTTACCTTGGAAACATAAGTATACTACATCAAGTATTCTGTATCACGACCGACCGGTTACATACTGTGAATATATTTTACTCTAACGACTGGTGATACTCTTTGAATTAGATTTTATGTTATTATGTTAGACAACAAATTGATCACATATTATGAATAGGTTTTGTACAACATTACGCTGTAGTAACCGATCGGTGACACATTATGATTAAAGTTTTGTGTGTGACATTGTGCTCTAACGATTACTCCAATAACTGATCCGTGACGTGTTGTGACTAAAGTTCTGTGTTACACTGTGCTCTAACGACTATTCCAATAACCAATCGGTGACATATTGTGACTAAGGTTTTGTGTGATATTATGCTTCATAGACTACTCAAATAATCGATCAGTAACACCTTATAATTAAGTCTTACATGATTATGTTCTAATGATCTAATGACTGATTACAGGTATGTTTAAAGTAATCTTCGACCCTACAATAAGCAATTAGGGACACAGAGTAAAAGTCTTTTGCATGACGTTCTGTTCTAGCGACTGATCTATGATACATAGTGAACATGTTACATATATTATTTTCATTGTTTCTGCCGTTTTGTCACTGTCAGACCTATAACTGGAGCAAGTATTGCCGTAAATTAAAAGTTTTCTTTTACTTAGAGAAAATAAAGTTAGAATATTTTTCATATAAGGATTGTTGTAAGTTGAAGGACTGACTGCACTGACATTACTGAACAAATAAAATGTGCGATTTTTTAGTTATATATATATATATATATATATATTTAGTTATATATATATGTGTGTGTGTGTATATATATATATATACTAGCGAAAGTACCCGGCTTCGCTCAGATTATTAGGTTGATAGTGTGTGTATTCTGAACCCATTTTAGCATAAAAGTATAACCTAAATACTATTGTTGCTATAAAACATGATATAAAAGCCATTGTTGGAACGCATTGTTACCAAAATGCACTGGCTTTTCTAAATATTAGAAATTGTTATATAAGGAACCACTTCTTCTCTATCTGGTTTTTCGCTAGTTTGCCTTATTAAGAAGTCCACTTAGTATGGATGCAAAACTTCAGGTCTGTAGGTTCTTTCCTCACGCAATTATGGTGGTCACACACACACACAGACCCAAAGAAACGCCCTTTTATTATTATAGATTGGCTGGATATTCCTGTATACTTTGTACTTAAGCTTTTTAAAGGAACACCATATTCTTTTCTATGTATTTTTCGCTTGCTTACCTCACAAAAAGATGCGCACGCGCGCACGAACGTGGATAAGTAATAATACCCAGGTACACACCCTCAGGATCCACTTAATATGTGTGTAAAATTTAAGGTTTCTAGGTTCTTTCCTCTTGGAACTATGGTGACCACACACAGACACTAAGACTAACAGACACACTCTTTTTAATTATAGAAGATATATATATATAATTATTCAAATACTCTTTGTTCTAGATAACTTAAAATGAGTTACCCGTAAGTTTATCTTTATTATAGCTTAGCAAATGTAAATCGTTATCCTTGTTTTATCTGAATGCATTGACGCAAGACGGATATGAGGAGTTACACAATCATTCAATCGAACTCTGCTTCTAAGTACAGCACATGCGCCTCCTATAATTCAATACGGTATAAACCTAAGAGCAGAACTTAATGCGACCATTCTAACTGCTGCTGTCTTGCTGTTCACACAGTTCTACACCACCCGAGTTACAAACAAAGGTAAGTCATACCAGAACATTTTATTGTGCTAAATGTTAAAATATATTAAATATAACGTTTACTTTTACCGTTGTATTTGTTTATTTCTAAATATCTTATCATTTGAAGAGTATTGTATGCATTAAAGTGACAGCGTTAACACAGGCACAAATTGTGAATAATCGTTGTTCATTCAACACCAAGAGATATTTACTTATATACACAATGAAAAGGTTAAAGAAGTCTTCTCCCTGAGTAATCTTCAATAAAAGATAATAAAAAATAGTTTTTGTGTTTTTTTATCCTTAACATCACACTCATACTGTCACTGAGTACGAAACATTAATCTTAAATCTAGACACTAAATGTATAAACATACACGTATAATTCAAACTCGACTGCTCCAAGTTGAATTATTTAGTTACATGAATGTCATTAATAAATCCAAATGAATTTGTAAATGTTGCAAAAAAGATTGCTCTGGAAATGAATAAACTATATGTTCAATGTGATAGTTCTTATATATCATTATGTTTTATCAATGTATGAATATTTGCATAAAACATGTTTGAAGTTCATGTAAACTTGAGAGAAAGTATAGTGTCTTGAAACTATCACCTCAATTGAGAACGTACCGACATGAAATACAAACGTTTAATTTGCACGAAGTTATAACTTATATACGAATTAAGCTAATAACTAGGGTGGAAAATTTTTGCTAGCGAGTTTTAAAAGTTAATTACTTGGTTGTTTTGTATTAAAAGTTACCCCGTGGCGGGCAGAGCACTGATAGCCCATTGTGTAGCTTTGTGCTTAACTTCAAACAACAACAACAACTAAAAGTTACCAATAAATATCCTCTAAAACATATTTTTATTAGATACTGACACGGAATTTTAGAAGTTACCGTTTTAACTATGAAACGCCCGCGAGTGAAAATAAATATCTTCTGTATGTTTGTTTGTAGTTAAGCACAAAGTTACATAATAGGCTATCTGTGCTATGCCCACCACGGGTATCGAAACCTGGTTTTTAGCGTTATAAGCCTTCATACTTAATGCTCAGCCACTGTGGAGGAGCAATAAATATATATCGCATGCAACAATCTCTACACTCTCTGTATAATCAAGTATAGGATGATTAACATGAATGTTGTTGTTAAAGCAATAAAAAGTTCTACTGTCCTTAAATGTCTACTGATAATTTTATATTCATATTAACACTTAAGTATAACGCATATGTGAATTTGTTGGAATCCATTTTAAATATCATATAATTAAGCATAACCATAGCCTTAATTTTACCAGTGAGGGATATGGTTTTGAACCTGTTGTTGTCTTAAATTCGGATGGATTTATGTTAATGGAAACGCGTTGGAGACTTCATTTTTTGAAAGATGAGACTAGTCTTTAACCTGTGGCTCTGTAAGAACGCTCAGGCATTTTTGTGTAAAAGTTACTAGATACTTTTTTAGTGGATTTGGTGATTTTCTATTTCTGCATAACTTATAAAAAAAGCAGAAAAACAAAATGGCTGCCAAAAAAATAGGACGAAATTCAATTTTGCAACTCCTGTTTTGGTTAATCTTTTCAAGCACTGTTTTTTCCATGATGTTGGGGGACTGAATCCAAATTTCTCATGTTCTAAGCTTTGGCTCAAGGCTGGAACAGCCAAGAAAATGAAGTATATTCTAATTCACATCGTTGTGGAGTAACTACTATTTCAACAAGCAGTACTGGAAATCATACCCGCATTTCATGCTCTGACTGGTAGTGATACCACCTCCTACTTGACGGAGCATAGCAAGAAGTGATGCTGTAGGTTTTCAGCAGCATCATGATTTGCACAAATGCCTAGGTGAGGGTGACTTAGATGGCCAAACTACTAAGAGTACTGAACAAGGCACTATTAACAAGGCACATTCAATGAACCGAAGATCCTTCCATCAACAAGTGATGCCTTGTCCTATCACATCAAACATGCACATTTTCAAGAAGAAGTGTGGTGGCAAGCACACATGCAATACCTAGTGCTGCTCCTAATGGGACCACGGGATAGAAACTAGTGCCTATCTTCATATATCTACCTCCCATCCTAGTGGCTTGTGTGGAAATGATAACTTGTAAGTGTACTATAATGGGCATGAATACACGTTGCAAGTGTAAGAAGTTGCGTCTACTGTGTATACCAATTTGCAAATGCAGAGGCTTAACACAAGTTATGTTTTAATTTCCATAAAGAGTTAAGAATATTTAGTGACAATACAATAGTGAAGAGAAGTGTTGGATTTTTCTTTTCACGAGAAAATATGTTTACATGTGTTTTTAATGTAGGTTAAAGAGTTATGATGCTATAACCAGATATATTTTCGAAACTAAAATACATTTGTCATTTTTGTTAATATTTTGTGGCTAATTTTTAACTTTCGATAATACTGTATGAGCATTTGTTTGTTTCATTTTTCTGTACAAGTGTGCGCAACATAAATTTAGTCTTATAGTTTTTCATAAGACTTATGGGATTAATGTAGCTCAAAGTAATTATGCCACTGGTCAAAGCTCTATACCAAGGTTAAGTATACAATTAAAGAAAACACTTTTCAAAAAGGGAAGTAAATGTAAAGATGGCTAATATCAATTCTTCAAAAATAATGCAAGCAGAATAGTGTGGATGGCATTTTCATCATCACTACATAATAGCACAGGTACACAGTGTAGTAGAATATTAACACACAAAAATAGGATAAATTAAACTCAATTGTTAATTATTGCCAGTTATATAAGGAACCACTTCTTTTCTATGTGGTTTTTCGCTAGCTTGCTTCACAAAAAATGCGCATGCGGGCACGCACCTGAATGAGTAATAACACCCAGGTGCACACCTTCAGGGTCCACGTAGTATGGGTGCAAAATTTCAGATTTCTAGGTTCTTTGCTCTTGGAATTTTGGCGGTTACATATTCTTTTCTATATGGTTTTTCTCTTGCTTACCTCACAAAAAAAAATGCGCACATGCACGTAGATAAGTAATAATACCCAAATGCACACCCTCAGCGTCCACTTAGTACATGGGCAAAATTTCAGGTTTCTAGATTTTTTCCTCATGGAGTTATGGCAGTCACATACACATACATACCCACAGACACGCCATTTTATTATTATGGATTAGCTGGTAATTCTTGTTCACACCCTGTATTTCAGCTTTCTAAAGGAACACCAAAATTTCTGTAAGAAAGTTAACTACATGGGATAATGATAACATCGTTTACACTAGAATTATGATTTTTTTTAATTACTACTAGTAATAATACTTATAAAAGCGGATACTTTGTTTGAAACTGACACTTCAGTGAATTTGGTTGACACTATTGTTTGGTTTTTGAGTTATCATGTAATAAAATAAAGCAGAAGAAAGAAGAGCAAAGAACTCAAACTTTTTGCCAGGATATTTACTGACATTCACAGAAGTTGTGACTCAGTCGTTACATAGTTATTGTTATAAAAGGAGACATTGTATAGTATTGTAAAGTTCTGATGACCTATTGAGGAGATATTTAAAATACCATTTCGATTAACAACCTGAGCCATCCTTACATAGGCAGTGCTACTGCCTGGCTCATATAGTATTAATAAATGATCTTCATTTCTTTGCATGAATACTTTATTCTTCATGGAAATACTTTAGCCGAGTAAAATACATGTAAAAAAGAGAAGATACTAAGAAAAATATTACTTATAAATATGTCTGATCATTAACTTATAAATAAGTAAACATAATAGTGGTTTACATCATTATTTTGTAGCACTGAAGTTCATTCAGCTTAAAGAAATAAAGAAGTTCTAGAGAGATTGTATAATTAAGGTTTAAGCAAATTACGTAGCATTGTCATCTTGAAATAATGATGCTCATTTTTGGTGATCATTTTGTTTGAGAGCAGTTTGAAGGTCAAAACTATGCCCTGGGATTTAATAACATAAAATTTGGATTCACCACTCAAACAATACCTAAGGGTGTAGCTCTGCTAGGAAAGTAATGTGATGGATTTATTATTATACATTTATTTTAATATCGATGTTTATTTTAATTTAATTTATATTTAGAAATG
>NW_013666957.1:71976-79186 GCF_000517525.1 Limulus polyphemus
ATGTGTGTGCGTAAACGCCAGTGTAGCTTTGTACTGTTACGTAATCTTAATTTTCGAGAAACTCTTCACACACCTATAAATATAACCAACGCGACGCGCCTAAAAGGAGTATCTATTATTGGTTTGCTGAAGTTGATGTGCTATAAACTTCATAAGCTATAACTGTGATTAACGCTTAATAATCGGGAAACTTCAGATATTTGACCAGGAATGTTTATAAATTTCAAACTTTACAAACCATTTAACTTCAGTGGATTCACATCGGGCATTAGTAGGTTTACGAAAACATTATCTAACGTTATTGGTGGAAACTCGACCTGTAATCGGCGTGTGATCAGCGAGAATTACAGGACTAGCTAAGCTCCCTGTTAAGGTAATTATACTTACGTCAACCCGAAATGAACTCGCTCATCGTCAACCCTCGATAAGATATCAAGGAAACTCCAGACTAGAAAGAAGACTTTATATTGCTTCTAAGTTTGTGAAACTTTTGTATATAAATCATTGTTCGTAATAAATATTTGTAATAACTGTTATTGTACATTGTATTGTTGTTTCTGTATTAAAATATATTTGTATTAAAAAAACTGTGTGTATCAATCTTGTTGGCAAATATCATAAATTGGGGATATATCGGCAAATATTTAACTACTAAATCTAAATTACAATTTAACTCAGTATTAGGCTATTCGAAATTGTAATACATAACAGTAAGAAAAAAAGCCCTTTATTTTATTAATAGACTCGAAAAATTATTTATTACCCAAAATGCTATCTGCCCTGTGCCAACAGTAGGAATCGGAACCTAAATTTTAGTGGTATCAATCAGCTTTCCATTGAGTCATTGAGGAAGACATCGTGAAAGACCCGCTTCTTTAGAAATTCGAAAGTCTTGAATCATTTGTACGATTTATCTATTCTTTCTTGTCTAAATTTAGAAACCTGAGAATTAATCATATCGCACAAAACAATAACAAAAGTATAGAAGTAACAAAAAATTAAATATTTACTACAACCTTTACACTTGATTTTTACTGTGATAGGATAAAAGTTTCATCCCTACATGAGTCATTGATGATAGCCAATTGACACTGCAGTAAAAAAAAAGGCTTTGTACTTACATCTTTACATCTTTCTTATAGTACTTTACATTCGATAATTGTAAATAATGTCAATTACGATTACGTGGAAAAACAAAGACCTAAGAATAAAGATAACAGGAAAAAAGAATGATATATGAAAGCTCATAAACGTAATGTATTTATTTAACATTTCTTATTTTGTAGTCCACAGGTCAACATAAAGAAGGAGAATGTTGTCTGTTTTTTGTTTGTTTTTTTTTGTTCTGTTGCACTATAAATGCGAGATAAAATAATGTGAATGAGCTCACAAGCGTTGCTCACTTTGTATTTACTCTAAGATTTATTTAATCATGTAAGCTCGATTTCGATATTTATTTTAATTATCGTAGTTCAGTCGAAATCTCGATTAATCGCTCAGTACTACTTTCTGGGACCATTAAAAAGTACGTCAGTGCACATTTTGTAAGGGGAAAAGCGTTGTGTATATATAAGTACAATTCAATTCAATTCTGTATTTTCTTTGGCTGAAAGAACCTCTGTTGATCATTCTGCATGAGTCCTGAAGAAAGCAGTTTTATCCATGGCTTGCCTCTTATGGGTCATCAAGACTGCCTGCAATCAATAACAGCGAGCCACCTGCCTTCACCTGATAACGTGTTATCACTGACTGGTCAACTACAGACAGACAATAGGCTACACTTTAGCAAATATGTCTGTCTGAAACCTGACTTTACCTCGTTCTAATGGATTTTAGATTTTTGATAACTGCATTAAGTTACAATTAAATAACAAACCGATTTAGAAAATGTGCCCGGTCGAAAGAGAATTATGTAAGGAAAGATAACTGTCCAAGTCTAACTCATTTCGCATGCCCAATTTGATTTATAAAAGGAAATAAATTCCTTTTTTGAAGATATACGTGAGTGAAAAGTTTATTGTAGATAATACTTGAAACTGGCATAACGTGGCATAAAAAGAGAACAAACTGTTCACAGGTTTTCAAAATAATTAAAAGTTCTCATTCTACAAAATACAAAACACTTGTGCAAACTATATATTTTACAAACTAATATTCGTACTTCGTTGGCAAATAAACTATATACTGCTTCTTATCAAAATTCAGCAACTGCTAATGCTATTTGCACATGAAACTTTTTATACTGATGTAATATCATTCTTTAACCTTCGAACACAAACAAAATGTAAAATAAATTATAAAGAAGTGTTACTAAGCAAAAATATTTCTAAGACTAATAGTTTTAACTTGGGAATTTTAAAACTATACACTTTAAGACTAATAGTTTTATGAGAACAAAAATAAAGATTTTAAATAGATTAGTATAATAAACTCTGCTAAAATCACTCCAAAGAAAAATATATTTGAAACTATCACACTGATAAAAAAAACTGAATAAAATTAAGTATTTCAGTCAAACAAAAATCAATATATCGATTAATAAATGATACAAAAACCGAATATTAAATAACAAGCCATTTTGTCTGAGCCACAACTTAAATCATTGGTCGAAAAAAAATGAGAGAGAGAATTGAACATTTTTTGTAAAATATGCTGAGTTTAAGAACACTCAACACTGCTTTATGTAGGTTGCTAAGAATTCCCCTCAGTGGCACAGTGGCATGTTTGCGTACTTACAACGCTAGAAACCGGGTTTAGATACCCGTGGTGGGCAGAGCACAGATAGCCCATTATGTAGCTGAACTTCAAAGAAACGGTTAAGCATAAGTAAAGTGATATATCATTATTTTTGAAATATTTCTTTCTTTAACAATATTGTTTGAAATGTTTAACGTAAATATTATTTTCATTATTTATTTTCTTTAATTTGATTATTTATTTATATATATATTATTATTATTATTACGAGAATTATTTTACACTATCAGCTTGATATACATATATATGTAATATTTAACTAAGTTACCTAAGATGTGGAACCATGTGAAATATTACCGATATTACGGCCGAACATATCGATAACATCGAGTGTACTCAACTCACTAATTATTACATTCTAACCATATAAGTTTTATGTTATGGCATTGGTTACTACTAATTATACTGGTATATCAAATTAGCTACATTATTTACTATATTGACTTTAATTCTGACCAACGTATTGAGCTTGCTTTTATCAAAAGTTATTCTTACTTCAAAGTGCTTGTACAACTAATTATCAAACGAGTTATTCTCAGCCCTAATTGGATTCTAGAATATGATATTTAACAGTGTTCGACAACCAGTAGTAATTACAGCCCTGTACTGCAACAGTTGTGCTCTGCGTTGATGATAACAGATCACATTTTCAACAGTCGTGTTTTACAGCAGTAGTTACAAACCGCATTTTCAAGCCATGTTTTTCATTAATGATATTAATACACGTTATCATCAGTTGTGTTTTACGTAGTTATTAGCTTGTTTTGTCAAAAAACTAGTATATCGTTAAAGTTGCTGTTATATTTACCAGTACTATGGATGCGAACGTCACATTTGATTAAAACGTTCTTTAAAAAATATCGTTTTACCCCATTTAGTGTGCAGATTAATCGCTATTAATTTGATATGATTCAAAAACATTAGCGAAACATAACATTCAGATTGACATAAACGTTTGTGAGGTATGCTCATTAGACTTAGATTCCTTTCTTTCAAATTTTAAATAATGTCATTTTCAAATATACTTTACACAAGATTCCTTAGAGCAATGAGGGAGTGGTGCTATCTTATATCACGTTCCTTCACCTTTAAATTTGGTAAATATAAAGCAAAGGTGTATTCATACACTAAATCAGATACAGCACAGAATTTTAATGAAAGAAATAACACCGAAGACTTGAAAATGGTTTCTGAATCTTGAAAAAAAACACGTGAATATTTAGCTGCTTGTTTTATTTAAAAATAAAAAAACTGAGAAGCTCTTGAATACACGTGTGGAAAAGTAATGTGGTTTGGGAACTGAAATACGTGTGGATTTATTCTTGGGTGAGAGTAAAGAAAAAAAAACAATAGAATTCAATAAAGTCAGAAGCTCAGTTTACATGTTATGTCAAGTCGGCAATTGTTAAATATGTTTAATTATATTTTTCTAATTTATTTAGAATAAAACGATCAGGAAAATTCCATATCAAATTCAAAATCGAAGTTTGTTCGATGTGTAGATGGTTTTAAAAAACATTACAATTGGGATGAAAATTTAATTCTCTTAGATAGCGAAATCTCTATGTTGCTGACGTCGTTTACCCAGCTCTTAAGTTTTATGTTAAAGTAATGCAGAATCTTGGCTGAATGGAGCGACATATTCTGTAGAATGGCTCTCCTGAGTGGAACATGTATTTCTGCGTTATATAACACCTGACTATCTCAATGTCCATAAGAACTGCTACAAGTGGTCACAAAGTACTCTATAACTTGTACGCTTATTTGTTTTTCATGTGCGTTCTTCTGGAAGACCATGATTTATGGTCTTACTCTGAAAAGCATCTAAAGGCGCGAAATCGGTAAGGAATAAAAGATGTAATTTAATTTTGCTTGGAGTTTTGTTATATCAACTGTACTAAATTATTTGGTCTCAGAATTCATTGTTCATCTTACCGCTTCTGAAACTAATAATAAGAGTTTAAATAAGTCACAAAAAATATTCTGAATAAAAATATCAATATCGCATAAACTATCTTCGATGTAAGTGCAACTTAAAATTGTTCTTTTAACAAAACCAGCAAAGTCTAAAGGAATACATGAAGTCAATGTAACTAACACAAGACTTGAGTATTGAAATGAATTTGAGTAAACTTTTTAAAGATAAGAATGATAGTATGTTTAGTTAAATATGAATTTATACAACGAAGAAACCAACGAATCAAGAAATAGATCTGAAGGCCCAAGGTTCACGCCGCGATACCGCCGAATATGATCCCCACTCTCTGCTGAAGGTGCGTTATAATCGTAATAGTCACTCCCGTTATTCGATTCAAAGTTCTTGTGGCAACAGGTGCAGCTGATGCTTACTCTCACTCGGATCAGTAATTCACAGTTAGTTCAGGTATAGCTATCCCTCTAGGGATATTTGACCTAGCCGTTTAGTTCTTGTAGCAACAGTGCAACTGATGCTTACTTTCACTCTGATCAGTAATTCACATTTAGGGATAACTATACCTGAACTTTAGAGGTCCCTGTCCTAGCCGTTTAATTCTCGTGTCGCATAAAGTTTCGTAAAAGGTAAAAATTCCAAACAGCACAGTGTAGAAATTCTTTGCAGAGATGTAGTTGGAAAATCAATTAAGTGGGCATGTTTTGTCAAAAGTCATGACTGTGTGAAAAAATGCAACTGTCTTGGAGTTATCGAATGTAAATCTTTAATGGAAGTAATTGTAATCCACTGATTTTTCAGCTAAACTCCTCAGTTGAGTCTTGTTGATAACCTTAACACGCAAGAGATGACCTTCGTATTTCCAAATAAAAAAAATCATTTACTTTTATTTTTAAACCTTTTGTTTGTGTCTAAATATTTCATAAGTTATATTATATTTATGAACGCTTCGGGATTTTAGAAGCTGTTTGAGACCCTTTGTATTTCACCGTTATATGGTATTCTTTTTGAAATATTTTCATAAGTAAATTGAAAATTAGATAGGTAAAGATGTTTCTAGTACCTAATATTTTGTGTTTAAAATGTAGATTCATCTGCTAAAAATATCAAAATTCAGGTCTAGTGTGACACACAGAAGCACTGAAGTCAACTTTCATCCTCGCATGTTTAAAGATAACCACTGTGTATCCGCGTGACTGTGAATTTAAAACAAAAAAAACTCATTGATTTATTTAAAAAAAATACATAGGTACATAGGACTCTTATTAAACTCCCAACGACCCTTGCAACAATCAGAAGGTTGAGTCTTTATCTCACAAATCTACCAACAAAATTCAAAGATTTTGAAAGAGACTATATTGTGATAGAGACTTTAATTTATTTTTGTAATAATTATAATGATGTTTGAACATAAATATTTCTAGGATGGATATTGTTTCTTATGTTACGTAATGTTTAAAGCCCATATTATTAGCTTCCCGTAAAAAACTGAAACAAATTCCTAGATGATCAATAAATATCAAGACAAACTTATTTTTGTAAAAATAGTAATATTTTATTAATGACTTATAAAAAGGTTCTATTAATGTATCTTTTACCTTTATATTTCTAGAGTGAGCATGATGAATCCGTATCAAAACTTTATAACACACTATGCAGAACGTATTTAAATGGTAGTTTTACGAAGTTAGAAGAAAAAACAAAATATTTTTGTGTCATGACAACAGCGCCTAGAAATAGTTTAAAGTTAATTATGCTTATGAAAGGTATTTTTAAATTCCCTTAATGGTTGTTTATGCAGTAAACGTATTCTGGAATAAAACAATAATAAGTTAAGTGTGTATAGACAAAGTGGTTTTTCTGGGTATTTCAACTGCCTAGTTTCTTCATTTTGTGTTTGATATCAGCAGCGTAAACCTTTCGATTTCAAAACATATCTTGCTGTAATTTCTTTTCAAGCACATTGTGCTACAATATTAAGCGTTTAAAAACATTATTAAAAAACTTTATTATTAGTTGCAGCCGACTAGTTTCGATAACACAGTTACCATCATCAGGGCTAGTGTTTTATATCTGTATACGTAAATCGAAATGATATACAGTAAAGCACAGAATCCGTGATGTCCTATCGGACGCTATGATAAAATATATAATGGTAAGTGTTACTATTTATTTCAGTTAGTTTATATAACAGATTGACTTAAAACATACATGTGCAAATGGATTTCATTTACAGTAAGTAATTCGTTTCAAAAATGTTTTTTAAAAAGCATAATATTAATGGTACTGTATTTATTTAGAGCAAAACGTAAGAATGAAAATAAGACCATATAGGCTATGATAAATGTACTAGAGGGCAAAATCAGACGTAAGAATGAAAATAAGACCATATAGGCTATGATAAATGTACTAGAGGGCAAAATCAGACGTAAGAATGAAAATAAGACCATATAGGCTATGATAAATGTACTAGGGGCAAAATCAGACGTAAGAATGAAAATAAGACCATATAGGCTATGATAA
>NW_013666957.1:79978-100507 GCF_000517525.1 Limulus polyphemus
TGAAAATAAGACCATATAGGCTATGATAAATGTACTAGAGGGCAAAATCAGACGTAAGAATGAAAATAAGACCATATCGGCTATGATAAATGTCTTGCTATATACGTTTTCGTTGCACACGAAAATATCTAGTGTATGTTTATTCATATATACAAACAGTTAGTTAATGTTATACATACAATATTCATGTAGCGTTTGAAAATTTTATGTATAAGTCGACACAGCACAGTCCGTTTCAGAACTTCGTAGATTCTAAGTTAAATCAGTGTATGAATGTTTTTATGATAATAAGAAACAAATGTGTAATTTTCAGGACTATTTTGTAATGAAATTAATATATGTGAAAGCCTTGAAGTACGCTGTACAAATAGTCAAACTCGATGGAATAAAATATTAATTTCTACTTATTCAATTTCAAACAATTTGTTTGTTATTACAAATTCAACACTCAATTGTACTTTAGTTAATGCAGTACTTCTTGTCTGTAGATAAGATGGTGGATATACTTGTCTAAGACGAAACCTCACAAAGTAGCAGTCCTGCATCAGTATTATAGCAGAACTTTTTGTCTGTAGATAGGATGGTAGATATACTTTTCTATGACGAAACCTCACAAAGTAACAATTCTGCATCATTAATATAGCAGTACTTCTTGTCTGTAGATAGGATGGTAGATATACTTTTCTAAGACGAAACTAAGCAAAGTAACAATTCTGCATCAGTAATATGGCAAAACTTCTTGTCTGTAGATAGGATGGTGGATATACTTTTCTAAGACGAAACTACGCAAAGTAACAATTCTGCATCATTAATATAGCAGTACTTCTTGTCTGTGAAGGTCGGGCGTGGTCAAGTGGTTAGCATGCTGGCCTGCGTATCAGAAGGTTCAAGAATCCTGCCTCGATGCTGCTGAACACCCTCCGAACTCTCAGATCCTAGTGCATTATAAAAGTGGTTATGGTTCAATAATTAACGTTACAATCAATCCATTCAAAGATGAACTCAGCTCTTATTTCGGCAAGTATTACCGATTGGTTGCCTGCCTTCTGGCGAGTATTTCCAAATGAAGATCTGCATCCTAGGGGCCTATGACCTTGGTGTTTAACAAGTGTCGCTCGCTTAAGGTGCTCTTTAAATTGAAAATACTGTTACGAATTGTCTGCCAATAAGGATTTTTATTTTCAACTTATGTAGTTTTTGTTTTACATGGCAATTCGTGTACAAATTTATAATGTTTTGGCATTAAAAATCTTATTATTACACTATACATTATACAAAAATATAGTAAACAAAAATCCTTCTAACAACGAATTTAAAGTAAATTGTAATTTATTTACATTACAAAAAATTTGGTTATTATTATTTTGTTGGAAATAATTAAATATTCTATTATTTTTTATCTGTGTAACATTCCAGATTTTACCTCATGATTATTTATTTACAGTCTCCTGTTTTAAACGTATCTTCCACTTTTACTGAACATTGTGAAATATCAAATAATGCTGTCAGACAAAACCTTTGGTGAAAACATTTTGATAAATATAACTTAAATTATTTTATAATGTCTTCTGAATTCCCATATATGTATTAAACTATTATATCATAACAATGTATTATACAAGTATTTATATAAGTTAGTATTATTATATACAAGGTTTTTCTAACATGCTGTAAGTAACATCTTAACACCTGCAACACGTGCCAAGCCGGCATATTGACATGGATCTAAAAAATGAGCAATTCCGAAAAGGTTTCAGTTGTTTTAACTAACAAAAAAAAAAAGACCTGACCTGTCACCTAACCCGTGAACATGAGAGCCAACATGGAGAAGTTAACTTGTAATGTAAAGTAAAACGATGTAGCAATGAAATATGCTTGAAATTTTCTAGATGTGGTTGTATATGTGATGGTTTAAGTGTAGCGATTAAGTTAAACCGTGGGTCCTGGTCGGATGAAGGAAAAACTTATTCGAAGATATTCCAATCTATTTGACATACCAGCTGAATTGGAGATTAATCATTTGATTACTGCAGTGACAGCGAAATATAAAAAGAACGGACACAATAGTATCGTTATCTTCAAAAAGTGGGAATGGAATCATATATAAGAAATCATTAGTTTCAATATTTTGTAAAATTAATGGCACATTAAAGCCCAAAAATGCAGCGTTGAAGATGATGTCTCTAGCGATTCTTAAGTTAACAATACCATTTCTGCAATGAAGAGTAAATACAAAAAGGATGGTATAATGCCCAGTATGGTACCACCATAGTATAATACATAAAGATTTCATCATGTCAACTTTTGATTAATATTTAGTTTATTTGTTTGTTTTCGTTTTAGAAGTTGTGCCGAGCTTTATTCATCGAGATCTATCGAAATAACCCTAAATCACCAGTTTCCGGGAATAACCCCCTGTTCACTATCCTAGGTTCAGTACTAAAAAAAGCTGAGCTGGCTCGTGTGGCAGGTGTTAAAATTCCATGTTAGATCGTTGAAACTATTTGTTTTTAATGGACTAACAGTGGAACAAATAATCCTAAAGAACTGTGCGTAAGAAATGGTCTTCAATCCGTATGTCAAATATAGAACTGTAAGTATAGTATATTATTGTGTCAAAACACAAGTCATCTGAAGAAACAGCGATGAAGTACACACATATATACAATGTTTGGATGATAGTTAATAACATAAACAGTTGCATGACAATCGATCTGACATTTTCAGCCGAATCGGAGATTCGTCAATTGATTACTGCAATGACAGCGAAACATAATAAAACGGACACAATAATATCGTTATCTTTAAAAAGAGAATGACAATTTATCTCCAAAGGAAAGAAAATATCTACTTTTTGAATTGTGCTTAAAATATTATCATTTAAATTGTGAATGTAAAATGTGTATTGGATGTGATAAAAAGCCTTGTTTTTGACCCATACAAAATCAAAAACTTATTAACAAACGGATCACTTTTTTATGAACAAAATATTATTTTTATTTTGTTTTAATCGGTATCATGTCTAAGCATGGGAACTTATAACATTTTGTTTGTATTTCTTGATCAAGTTCCTGATTATCCCTATAACATCTGACATCATCATGGTTGGAAGTGGAAACCGTTTAAGTTTCGTGTTGGTGTGGTCAATGCTTGTTGTGATCTGGGGTCAGAGACCATTGTGTTCACTACGCGATGTCGCCACTATAGAAGACTTGGAAGAGCTCATTCAGCTCACTGCTAGAAGTCTTGGCGTAAGAGAAATGTCACTACTGAAACAACTTCAAGGACATCTAGACGAGAAGAGATATGTCACGGTAAAGTTTTCTCCTTTTCATCATGAGTCACTAACACGACTGATTAAAGTTAAATTATAGGATTTAATAACTACTTGCCTGTTATAGTCAAACAAGGTCTTGATGTGCAAGTCGGTTAAATACTTTTAGTTAATTAGTCGTAGTATTTATACATTTTGTATGAAGAAGTATAACTTTACGTATAAAATTCTGTCGAAGCAATCTAGTATGTTCTGCCATCAATAAAACTCTTCCTTATACTTGTAAATCGTTGTTTGCCTACCTATTATTCCTGTACGTACTTTGTTTTTATGAGAAAACTCTGTATTATGCACTTTAATGAGAAAACAGTGTAGTATGTCATAGTGAGACAACTCCGATTTGTGTAGTTCAACTAAACAACCCCATTATGTTAGTTCAGTGAGACAATTCTGTATTATATTCTTTAATGAAACAACCGTGTAGTAGATCTCATAGTGGGACAACTCCGGTGTATGTGGCTTAACTAAACAACCCCAATTCATGTTCTTTAGTGAGAAATCTCAATAATAAATGTAACTTCATAAGGCACCTTCGTATTATGTACCGTATTGAGAAAACGTCACAGTACGTAGCTTAGAGAGCCAACACCAGAGCATGTTGGTTGGTGAAACAACCCCATGGTATATATTTTGTGAGAGAGTTACGTAGTAGGAAAGTTCAGAAAACATTTCTATAGTATGTACTTTAGTGAGAAACACTGATTTAGGTACTTTAGTGAGAAACACTGATGTATGTACTTTAGTGAGAAACACTGATGTAGGTACTTTAGTGAGAAACACTGATGTATGTACTTTAGTGACAAACACTGATGTAGGTACTTTAGTGAGAAACACTGATGTAGGTACTTTAGTGACAAACACTGATGTAGGTACTTTAGCGAGAGAGCTCCGTAGTAAGGAAATTGGTGAGACAACTCCGTACTTTGCACCTTAATAAGATATCTCCGTAATATGTAGTAGCTTAAAAAGAAAACTAAAAGATATGTACTTTAGTTATACAACTCTGTACCAAAACATCTCCATAGTATGTAGCTCAGTGAAACAACCTCAAAACTTTAAAAGTTCATTATAGCTTAAATTTTAGCTTTTCATTAATGGAGAAATAGAAACTACATTTACCCGAAAAGGTTATTTTTTAATAAATTTCAGAATATCCTATAAAGATTTGTTAGTGTAAGCAAAGAACTGTATTAGTTTTCAACTGTGGTGTTATTCGTATTAAATACAAAAGTTTTAAATGAATAAAGCGTTCTTTATACTAATATTGGTAACTTTACAATTTTTGCCACTAGGCTTTTGGTTTTCAGACAATATATTGAATTCAAATCTTAAACTAATGAAGGAATATTTGCAAAGCATTTGAGGGACGGCCACAAGACTTAAAAAAAATATCGTTGAAAAGTTGTGGGAAGTGTTTAAAGATGCTCTCTTTCAGTTAAGTAATGCATACGAATCAGTATCCTCTCTCATGTGACAAGTGATTTAGTTACCTCAGTACAATCGAGCCATGTGTTAAAGTAAACATTTGAATGAACTGCTCCAAAAATATTGCACACTTGAAAAAACATGTTATATTCACCTAGATGTGAATAAAACATACACAAGTACTTGATATCTTATTTGAAAAGAATTATCTTCAGAATCGTGCTATTTTTCTCCTTTGACTGAAATGGCCTACAAGAAATCTTGTATGACATTCAGTAACATATAAAATATACATGAAACTGATTGCATAGAACATAAACATTCTCAGCATTAAAAATATTTTGTAGTCATGATCGAAACAGACATTGCTGAAGGACTCATCAAGTTATTTTAAATTTAAACGTCAAGTAATCCTGAAGGATTGATGTATATTATATATATTTTAGGTGTAATATAACAACCAGACTTGTTACATTCCACTGTAGGTTGTGAACAATGAAATATATTACTGTAATAAATATCTAAATGATGCTATAAAAAATTTATCACACTTCAGATAGATGCCTTTCGGTGAAATATACTGCATTAAAGTATTTCATTTATCTGAAGTGGACAACTGAGATCGGCTTTAGTTCAAACACGCAACATTTAGCCAACTAAACTAACACTTTTACTTTTCAGTTTTCATTTCACAAGGAATTTGACGAGATTCTTGAGATATGTTTGTTGGCTTGTAAAGTTTGGAATTTGCGTGTTGTCTCTTTGTTTCGCTGAAAATGGCGATATTAAGTTGTTTAACTAAAGACGTTTTACAGACATACTCCTACTGCCAGAGCTTTCAGACTTACTTAAGGTCTTAATCATTACTTAGTTCACTTCTTTTCCTTAACTTCACGTGCTTAGTACTTCACTTAATCCAAACATTTTACTTCCATCGATAATGCATACTCGTTAGATAAAAGTAAAAACATTTTAAGACTACTTCTCTTTTTTCACTTCTTTTCCTTAACTTTGCGTGCTTAGTACTTCACTTAATCCAAACATTTTACTTCCATCGATAATGCATACTCGTTAGATAAAAGTAAAAACATTCTTTTCACCATGTGAAGTACAGGATTATAAAAGTCTTCATTTTAATTAAGATACATAAAATTTAAAAAATGACCTTAGTGAATTAAACTAGTTTGTTAGTCATTATAACAAAAATTAATATAACAAACCCAATATACATAAAACGATTTTGGTACTTCACCAAGTTGTTACTCATGTCACCACATCGGTTATGCTCTCTCTCTCTCTCTCTGACGCCCTTGCATCTTCACAATAACCCTGCAGCGTATTTTCCATTGTAAGAGGCTTCGTCGTAGTGCTATAATGTCCAATGCACACCACTTCTCCCCGCGAGCCTTCTATAATCCATTTAATATGCGAATACTACGGTTTCTTAGCGCCAATTTCAACAGTCAGATCGCACAGAAATCTATAAGCGCGACATTTGGCGACTTTATCGGTATATTCTCGCCGGCTTCAACACACCACAGTGTGCTTATTACGGCTTTGGTACGACTTGTTGTAAGTCTCTTACTGGACAATTCTGGTACCCCTTATTGATCCATGTTCCTTTGTATCCCAATGCTCTTAAGTACAAGAAATATTCCCGTTTTGGAAATTTAAAATCTCGATCTTAAACACATCAAATACGATCAATTTTCAGTGGCACCACTCTACCTATCAAATGCCTATCAATGTCATATTGTAGCTCTGATAACGTTCCTTTTATATCGGTTGTGGTTATTACATGACCCGCTGATTTTCATATTAAGAAGTGTTTTAATATTACGTACCCAACTCTCCGTGTAATAGAAAATGCAGAACGCAAACCTCAATTGCTTGGTATATATATATATATATATAGTACAGATTAATGTATTAATAACTACAACTCATGTTTAATCTTTTCAAAGATACCGTAAAGGCGCAGAGTGGAGCATCAATAATTATGAAAATTGCGTAGGCTGTGTAAGGTAAGATACTTAAGAACAATAGCGTAAAGATAGTATTTCATGACAACCGAGTTTACCAAATCAGAGAAAGCGCTCAAAAAGGAATTTTAAATGTTACGAAATGATAAGATATGGGACAGTCAACGTATACATAAACATCAAAGGAGATTAAACAATGAACTAGATAATGAAATGAAGAACATATAGACAAAATAAAAAAATATATACTAATATCCTTCTCATCATAACCCCCAAACAGTTACATTTCTGGTTCTGTTTTCTGTGATGAATTTTAATTTATAATATTTTATTGGTATTATTACGGACAGTTATTGTTATTTCTGCTCGCTAGTTAGATTTGGGAATTATATTTTCCATACATAAATTGAACGTGCAGAAACGTGTCGATAATTAAGTATAAACAAAGAGCGAGAGCCTTGGTTAGATGGGACTGGTTCAAATTATCCACAAGTTCTTTGTACTATTGAAACTGAAGTGCTTTTTAAGGTCCTGCACTTGTTGAACCACGTTTCTTTTTACTTTTTTTTTAAGCCAAGAGACTTTGCGAAATGCATTGATAACGATCTAGAGGAATATATCCTTTAGCATAAAAATGTATAACGTATTCTGTGTTTGGACCTGAGAAGGATATAAACAGTCGATCGTTATTTTGAAGGAATGTTCAGTGATGTCTGCATTAGTTTTTGACTACTATTCACTTCAAGTTTTCTTCGAAGTAAAAGAAAAGAGTTATATTCTACTTACTTGTTGCTCACAGTTAAAAACGAAGGCAATAAAAATTTTGGAGAAAGAAAAGTAATGTGGCATACGATAGTACCCATGATGTGAAGATCTTCCGAAATTGTTCTCAGACTTTGAAAAATATGGTGACGAAAAAGTACATTTCAAAGCCTTGAAATTATTTCTTTTTAATAATCTAATTAATAAGTTAAACATTACTGTTCACTAAAAGACGTTTGGAAAAATTTTGTAGCTACAGTTGCTGTGGTAAAAAATGCTGCTTGCGCGTCATACTATTTTTCAGAGTTAAGTAGGTTTGGCTTTGATTTGGTTTTTGAATTTCGTGCAAAGCTACACGAGGGCTATCTGCGCTAGCCGTCCTTAATTTAGCAGTGCAAGAAGGCAGCTAGTCATCATTACCCACCGCCAACTCTTTGGCTACTCCTTTACCAACGAATAGTGGGATTGACCGTCACATTATAACACCCCCCACGGCTGAAAGGGCGAGCATGTTTAGTGTGACGAGGATTCGAACCCGCGACCCGCAGAGTTAAGTAAGCAACGTGACAGAAATACTATCTTCTATATGAATTACAAAAGCTATTTATGGTTTAAAGAACGACAATAATTGAATCTGTTGTCTCTTAATAAATCAGTCTGAAAAAAACTGACATCAAAAGGACATCAATCTTATTTATAAAATGCAATTGCAGTCCGTGATGACCCCTTATTCAATCATTTGTTGTTTGGTAACAAATGATGCTTCCTGTATATAATTGACATTTTTGGTTTAAAGTTGTATCATAAAACAAAGACACTACTACCTGAAAAATAGAAGAATACATTTGTTTCTGAAAGATTTTGTTTGTTTCTTTATGAAATATAGTAGTATAAAACGAAAAGGAAACAACAAAAGTTAGTCACACACAAAGAGTTTACATTTTAAATGTTCCAAAATGTTCTCAGATTTATGACTCGAAAAAAAACACGTTAGTAACATATTCTTGTGAGTGTAATATGTGACCAGATATGTCTAGGCCGCTGAGATGGTTTGAGATCAGGCTATCATAAAATGTTGTACAAGAGTAAATAGATTGGAAATTGGTTCCTAATGTTTACTTTATAAGCATTTACCATTTTCTCCTAAAATCGAAACTTACTTGGTGTGGTAACTGTGCAGCTTTTTTTATGGCACCACAGTGAACTTAGTTATTAGTAAGAATATTTATTGTAATGAAGTTGATATTTATGCATTGAAAGTGTCAAATCAACGCTATTTACTCTTAATAAGAACCTTATCATGTCACATCTGAAGAGTCAAAAGGTGTAAACTATTACAAAATGTTCACAAGTGTTCTTCCACCATATATATATATTTTCTTCTGTCTCATCAAACTTAAGAATATATTTTGAATAATTATGACCCAGCTAAGAATGGTGCTCAAAATTACGTATTTATGTTTGATTAACATCAAAAACAGGCAAGATCAAGAGATAAAAATAACATTTTTCTGTTAAGGGAGCAAACTGATAGGAAAAGGTAAACATTTCGTGCTCTTGTTTATAATTGTTGGTTAACAAACTGCTACACTTCTCATATTTAATTTAAACCTAAACTTGATATGATTGTAACTTATGGTGTATTTTCCTTTATCTGCTACAACTTTTTGTTGTTTTTTTTTACATCGCTTAATTTTCCTTGTTTTCTATTATTTTTCCTTGTCTTTCTATCATAGCACGCCACTTGAATAGACTAAAAACATTTTACGAGCACAAACATTTCAGTGTCATAAACGACACATTATTTGGATCATATAAACAAATTTACACAGGATTCGGATATCGATGACAACTGCTTGTATTTCTTTAATATTTTCGATTTCTAACATTATGCACATTTATGCTAAATCATTAAGAAAAACAACGTTTTTAAGGTAATATCGTTGTGGCATACAACTTTTGAATTGAGACCTTTTACCCCAGACAAATAGTTTCAGGGATAGCATTTCATTGACCTTGATTTGACCTTTAAACCGTGACATCTCGTCACGTACCAAATGTCTCGAATACGCCTAAATATCCAATTCGAGCACATTTTCCACATTCCACAACTACTTCACAACAACAGGGAAAAATCAGCTCTTTTGCCTCTCTTTGTATATATATCATTTGGCACCATTAAGCTAAAGTTATTGTATAACTTTTACTCTACTCCCACTCTTCAGTTTAATTGAATGATAAACCCTCAAACTACAGGGCCGTCTACGTAATGCATCATGTTCATTAATTTTGTTTGGGCTTGTTTCAACATTTAGTATGAAGAAGACCAAAACAACTTCGTGAAATCACTATGTAAAATACACAGAGGGGCCCAATCAGTAGTTAGTAGGATTAACTGCAATGCTGACTATACTTTTGTTTATATTTGTTATGTTACTCATATTTTAGAGACTCTGTAATTAACAAAGTTTGTTTAAACAACTGATTGGGATATTGTATCTCATCGTAATTTCTACGGGTTTAAAATATTTCAAAAGTGAAAATAAATGTTTCAAAAAGTGCAGATACGAACTATTAAAGCTGCTTTTCTCAACCAGTCAAGTATAATGTTTTGTGACAGTCAAGGATCAATAAGACGAACCGAGCGTGTGACCTACTGTGTAGCGGGCTTGAACTGTGAATTCGAGGAGTCATGGTTCGCATCTCGTTTTCCATAACATTCTTCGCATTTTGGAGTCGTGGATGTGCTATAAGAGTGATATTATAATTCTGTTATTTGGGCATACAAGGGAAGCCCAAGAGTTTGTGATGGTGTTGATGACTATAACTGCCTCCCCTCTAATCCCTTAGTTCAAAAGTAGGTCGAATGATCTATGGTTCGAGACTTGATGTCCCTGATCACGCTCTGCATAGTCAGCTGTAATTCCCTTATAAAAGTGAAAATGAATCCTGTTATTCGGTTCCAAGAGTCTGACATAACCTTAGTGGGGTATGTTATTCGGTTCCAAGAGTCTGACATAACCCTAGTGGCGGTGTGTTATTCGGTTCCAAGAGTCTGACATAACCCTAATAGCGGTGTATTATTCGGTTCCAAGAGTCTGACATAGCCCTAGTGGCGGTGTGTTATTCGGTTTCAAAAGTCTGACATAACCGTAGTGGCGGTGTGTTATTCGGTTCCAAGAGTCTGACATAACCCTAGTGGCGGTGTGTTATTCGGTTCCAAGAGTCTGACATAACCGTAGTAGCGGTGTGTTATTCGGTTCCAAGAGTTTGACATAACCCTAGTGGCGGTGGGTTATTCAGTTCCAACAGTCTGACATAGCCCTAATAGCGGTGTGTTATTCGGTTCCAAGAGTCTGACATAACCGTAGTGGCGGTGTGTTATTCGGTTTCAAGAGTCTGACATAACCCTAGTGGCGGTGGGTTATTCAGTTCCAAGAGTCTGACATAACCCTAGTAGCGGTGTGTTATTCGGTTCTAAGAGTCTGACATAACCCTAGTGGCGGTGTGTTATTCGGTTCCAAGAGTCTGACATAACCCTAGTGGCGGTGGGTTATTCGGTTCCAAGAGTCTGACATAAACCTAGTGGCGGTGGATACTGACTAGATTCTTTCTACTCAATAGTTCAGAATTAAACAAGACTATAAATGAATCCTAGGGTTCTCTGTTTGTTTGCTGAATTTCGCGCAAAGCTAGTCAAAGGCTATTTACGCTAGCCGTCCCTAATTTTTAAATGATAGACTTGGAGCGAAGGTAGCTAGTAAACATCCTCCACCGAGCATGTTTGGCGAAAGATTTCGATCCCCTGATCCGCAAAATGCTAGTCGATTGTCCTAACCACCAGGCTATGCCAGGCCCAAAGTTCTCTGATGTGACTGTTTAGCTCACGTGCATATAAAGTGACCTAAGTCTATTTTCTTTTAAGCAATAAAACATTTCGTTGTCTTTATGTATCAATACGTAATAATCAGAAACATTTTTACTTCTTGGTTAAGAACTTCTTGGTAGGAAGAATATGCAAGAATGTCCACTCCAGAGGTGCACAAGGGTCTACTTTTTGTCAGCAGTGAAACAACGTTGGCGAGGTTCAAATATGAAATGCTACTTTTCTCACCTGTAAGACAACCCTGGCAAGGTTAATATATGAAATACTAATTTTGTCAGCTGAAAGATAACGCTGGCGAGGTTGATATATAAAATGTTACTTTCGTCAGTGGTGAGACAACGCTGGCGAGACTGATATATATATATGAGGTGTTAATAGTGTTAAAATAAAAAAGTATTCGGTAGTAAAGACGTAAACAGATACATTAGCTTGCGATGAAACATGTCGAAGTCGAGAGTTAGTTCTTTGAGTTGCCAGAAGCTGAATTCAACTTTTTGTTACTAAGTTAGTACGATTTGTTTGAAACTACCTGTGGATATGTCAAACATTAGAGAGAGTATTGTGAAAGACCAAATGCAGATGTTATTAGGGCTATAATTCTAGAAGTTAATAACTAATGAAACATTAAGATATATATCCCTCTGTTTTTCTTACAGGAAACAGTACGGCAAAGGAACGAGAAGAAGTTAATAACTAATGAAACATTAAGATATATATCCCTCTGGTTTTTCTTATAGGAAACAGTACGGGAAAGGAAAGAGAACATCCCAACGTCACAAAATGTATTTATCTCACCACGTGGCCCGCTGATTCCCATGCCTCCACCAGGACTACGACCGAGGTCTTTCCGACAGCTACCAAGACGCCCTGATAATGGCTTCTTCTCTACTTTTAAAATGACAACGCCTCCGGTAAGTTCACAAAACTGCATATGGCTATAAATACACAATGGTTTGCTGATACACTTAGCACAACTTGTTAAAAGAGTAGTGCCAGGCTGCTAATGTACGCAATTTTACTAATACTTTACGTACAATGTGTTAAAAAGTTGTAATAATATAATTTACTTGATTATTTGGTATAAGTAGTATTTTAACATTTATATCAGTAAAATAGTGAGTACTTGCAGTCCAAATTTTGCTTTAACATCAGGTGCTTGATGTATAGCTACATTAGTATAAATTATCTACCTAACACTTTGTAAGATTCCTATCTAGAACAATTCGATACGTTGTGCTTAATGTGTCATTAAAGTAGTGTACATTAATGGCTCTCCCGTGACTTGGTGGTAAGACTGAGGGCTTATAAGCTAAACATTAGATTTTGGCACCCATGAAGGGCAAAGCACAAATAGTTCATTGTGTATCTTTACGCTTAACAACAAAGAATCTCCTAACACATTGTATGTAAAGTATTAGTAGTATCAGTAAAACAGTGTACATTAGCGGCCTAGCACAACATATTGTATGTAAAGTATTAGCATTATTAGTAAAACAGTGTACTTTATCGGCCTAGCATCACTTTTTAACACACTGCATGTAAAGTGTTAATAGTATTAGTAAAACAGTGTATATTAGCAGCCTAATAAATGGATACATAAGCTACAACGGTTATCTGCACACAATTAAAATATCTTAACTGAAACCGAAAACTGCACCAATTTTGAGTTTTCCATCGAAATAAGCTCTTTCTGATATTTTTCTATTTTCATATTTTCGACGAAAAGCCTAGCCCATGATTTTCCCAAATTTTGAAAAAAAAATTGTTTTCCTTAAATTTCAATACAAAGATGCCCTTGATGTAAGACTTTCAAAATGGATATCCTTTCATCAAAATTCCCAATAGTTATTTCATAATCTGTTAGACATGACAGCCTTACCGTGGCACCTTTTGTAGAGCTATTATCAAGATTCAGTCGTCAAATGAAGCATGACTCGACGTGCCGACTTGGACTGTAACGGCATGGTGAAGCCCCAAAATCGTTTCAATGAATCATACGCAACCTCCTGATCACAAACTAAGAGAATTTCCTATATTTAGGCGGTTACTACTGAGTCACCTGTTTGTATTAGTAATTACTCATAAACCCAGTTTTATCGAAACTTTGACAATTATGTTGTAAATGTTTTTCTCATCAACTTAAAAACATATTTCCAAAACATTGATAATTAAAGATTGCCATGTTTCTAATATTTCTTATACAGCTTTCTTTTTCCACCTTATGATTCATTTTAACCCGTGAAAAGAAGTCATCTAGTATCGTCATAAGTTTTTTTGCCAAACAGTAAACCTCGTACGGTCAGTATTTCACTTGGATTGTAGTGAATTTGTTTTCACTGAATTATATATTATCTATTCACACACTGTGACAAGGATCTTTACTAGTTTTATCACATGACATCTAAGAACAATAGTGTGCTAAAGTGAGATATCCCAAGTAACAATTATACACCCTTTTTAACGACAATTATATTTTGAGGAAGAATTACGTTATTTAGTAATAATTATCTCAGTTTTTCCGTAACAAACCTATACTCTTTATTCAACCTCACCGACTCTGGTTGGTCATGTAGCACCCTTCACTACACCGGTGAGCGTTTATTTAAGGGCATGTACAGGGGCTACGTCCAATAAATCTGAAAATGCTATGTCGCAAAGTATTGTTTATTTTCATCAGCAGAAAATCAGTGGGTTTGGTTCTTAGATCTTTAGATCTTATCCATATAACAGAAAGAAATAAGGCGGAAACAATTAATGGTATCTATATCTATATTCTATTTCAATAAAAATGTTAACTTTTTCTTACGTATATTCAAAGGTATTAAGTATCTAAGTTAAGAAATTATCAACAGAGCGACACATATTTCTCTCTAGACCAAAAGTAGAAACTACAGATATTAAACTAAATTTTTTAGAAGTGTTGAATAAACAGAGAACTAAACATGAATATTTGTCAAATCAAACAAAATGTGTGTGTGGCACAATGTAATTAAAGTTTTGTGAGAGTCTTAATTTGTTACTAACAATTGTGTTTTGATTAAACCGTCAGTTAGACATTCTAGATACTATACATTTAAACAAAATGTGTGTGGCACAATGTAATTAAAGTTTTGTGAGAGTCTTAATTTGTTACTAACAATTGTGTTTTGATTAAACCGTCAGCTAGACATTCTAGATACTATACGTTTAAACAAAATGTGTGTGGCACAATGTAATTAAAGTTTTGTGAGAGTCTTAATTTGTCACTAACAATTGTGTTTTGATTAAACCGTCAGCTAGACATTCTAGATACTATACATTTAAAATACTAATTATCTAGAATTGTAAATATATATATATATGAATTCTTTTAGCACAGTTTCGATAATTTCTCATCTATTACCAAACCGTATTACTTTGATTGGTCAACTATATCCAATGCAGCATAATTTAAAGGAAAGTGTAACGTTCCTGGTGGTTAGGACGCTAGACTCGCAGTGTGGTGGTCGTGGATTCGAATTCCCTCACTTGCTCTTTCAGCTGTGGTAACGTTATAATGTGACGGTCAATCCCACTATTCGTTGGTAAAAGAGTAGCCCAAGTGGGTGGTGATGACTAGCTGCCTTTCCTCTGGTCTTTCACTGGTAAATTAGGGACGGCTAGCTTGGATATTCCTCGAGTAGCTTTGTGTGAAATTCGATTAACAAAAGACAAACAAGAAATTATAATCGTAAAAACATCATGAATTAATTACTTTTAATTACTCTCCAAGCACGGAGTATTGTAACCTTCGAACAGGAGCGTTTTGATTTGGCGAATTTGCTCTATGTGCTAGTTTTTTGTTTAGTTTCATTTTATGACCACCTGAAAACGCTTCTAAGCTGAAGTAGTTTAAACTTCGTGGAGTTATTCGCTTTCAGTTAAATGATAGATTCTGATATAAGTTGACATCAACCCTCAGATGGACATGGTATAGACATTATTTCCTGAAGTAAAGTGATGAAGTGTTTCGGTTGGACTCGAAATCGATTACTGGTTGGTCTCCATTGTAGCAAATAAAACATTATCGATATTTCAACTTAGGTTTAGATCTAGCAAATCATGATTGAAGAAAAAAATGTTTCGCTTTAACCAAACAATCGGTCATTGAAGAAATGCAAAATTAATGTCAATCACTAGGTGACACATCGCTAATAAATTCCCAAGAGAGAAACTATACAAAAAGACATTTGGAATAGTTTCGAAAACAGAAAAATAAGTTCTCATAAACTGTTAGCTCATCCAGATATTTAAAAAAAGAGCCCTTGGTTTTTTACTTGGCATTACTTAAAAACAGTTCTCAAGGAATTTTCATCGATATAACAATGGACAAATTTGTTATAAAATATGTGACATAGCCCTGAGATTCATCGAATAATTAAAAGGTTATCATAATGGAGCAAAAAGGTGACATATGACAAATTAATTCACGCCATTAACCTAATTATAATTATAACCTAAGGCAATAATCAAAATGTCTCTAAATTTGAACATCTAAATGAGGTACATTATTAATCGACCTATTTTGAGGAAAACCACATCTCATAAGAAACTTATATTAATGGAAGTTTTTATTTTTTATTTAATCAGAGTGACAAAAACGTCAGAATATTTTACTGAGAGGATCTTCTTGTGTAAACTAACTAATAACGAACAAATTGTAGCTTCTGTTAGGGTCAAGCGTGGCTTATTTTTAGCATGCTCCGATTGTGAATCCGATTGTGCGCAGTCCATTACCTGAAAAATACGCTCTGCATTTTCAGGCTGTTGGTGTAGTAAAATATTAACAATCAAATTACATTTGCGCGAAAATACGCGAACAATTGCTCTTACAAAAACATACACTCATTTCTACGGATTAAATTAATAGGCAACGGCTTCAAGAATCTTCGTCCCTAAAAGTAAAAATATGCAAAGATAGCTGTGTAACGCATTCCACAAATAATTACAATACTATTTTCAGGAGTATCATAAGACTACTGAAGATATCTTGTATTCCACAAAAAAATCGTCTTATTAAAGCTGAATATGTTTTCTCGTTCTGAACTTGTTCAACACAAATATGTCATTTATAACGAATCTCTGCTAAACCTTTAGTTTCGCTGATGAACGTTGCTTAACTTGATAATGGATTTAGGACTGACAGAAGTGTCAGAACACACAATACCTGTAAATAATAATTTATCTTCGTGTTACCTTTATCTTATACTACAAAATGTACAAAAGTTAGACGAAAACTGAAGCTCCGGTAAATAATAATTCGTGAAGATGAAAATAAACAAGTTTCAGTAATTTTAAGGTAAAACGGTGTCTTTAGTTCCAATGTTATTTACATGTAAAATATTGATTATTATACAGTTTATTTTAATTTAGTCTCAAATAAGAAACTTTTACTTTCGCAACGTGGTCCTAGCTAACGCTTGAGGCTTTCAGATTTGGTATGGATATTACGTTAGATTACAGAGTAAGTATTGTACTTCTGCATGGACTCATTCATCATAGTATGTGTATTTCAACAGTTGGCGAGTCCTTTCTCCAACTTAATGTCAACGATTGCAGATACTCGTCTCTAATGTCATATGAACATCTAGAAAGGCCTTTCTCTAATGTTATGTCAAATCTAAAGAGGCCTATCTCTAACCTAATACCAACGATTACAGATACTTGTCTCTAATATAATGTCAACAATTACATATATTTGTCTGTAGTGTTATGTCAACATGTAGCGAAGCCTGGCTCTAATGTAATGTCAACGATTGCAGATACTCGTCTCTAATGTCATATGAACATCTAGAAAGGCCTTTCTCTAATGTTATGTCAAAGCTAAAGAGGCCTATCTCTAACCTAATACCAACGATTACAGATACATGTCTCTAATATAATGTCAACAATTACATATATTTGTCTGTAGTGTTATGTCAACATGTAGCGAAGCCTGGCTCTAATGTAATGTCAACGATTACAAAGACTTGTCTCTAACGTTATCTCACCAGCTAAGGCCTATTCCTAATTATATATCAAAAATGGACGAGGCATATTCCTAATGTTATATTAGTCATTAGGCCGTTTAGAATGTTATATGAGTGGCCATGGAGAACAACATATGTTTTTATACCTGGTAAGTTTAACTATTTTTCTTTATGTGCCTTTATTTCTTTCTTATGCCAACGGAAAATAGTTTTTTGTGATTTTTCTTTATGTATATGATTTTTAGATTATTTTTAATGTTTATTTTGTAGTGATTTACTTTATTATTATTTATTATCACTTTCGAATTGTAAGTAAATGTAATTTCAATTTCTTTATTATTATAAGCATTTATGTCATAGGAAACGTCCCGGTACTGCATAACATCTTAATTGGTCTCTTATTAAGCCTATGCAATTCACAAATCTTCTATTTTGAACGTGCCATTAGTGTTGTAATTTAGCAAACGCACAACTTTCTAACTCGAAATTAGGTACTTGTAAAGATTTTAGATAACTCTGAGTACAGTTTGAAAGTAATTTGCAAAAAAAAAAAAAACATTGAAAAAGTTAATATAAATTAATAACTCCTTACAGGCAGGAGTCCGAGTCAAGATTATTTCCGATCACAATTCTGTACCTCTCTTTGACGTCATTGTAACGTTATCGCCATTGATGAGCGTGGAAGATGCCCTTCATCAAGCAAGTATTAAGTACAGCCGCATGATGTCGCTACCTTTGGCACGGAGTTTGATTGTACTACACCATTCTCAACTTCTACAATGTTCCATTGTGAAAGGAATGCCAGAAATTTCGGAATTTCGGATGATACGCATTCTAGATAAAGACGAGAATGTAAGACTTAAAAAATTAACCTGATCCGGTTATGTACTTAGAAATTTCGTTGTTTGACGTTTTTAGTTCAATATTTCATTAAATCAAAACTAGTTAGTAGCGTATATGTTAACATTTATGTACAGAAAAGGCACAAAATAAAATGAGGTATAAAAGTGTAAGTGGTAGAAGAAGAGAAATAATACAACCTACAATTTTGATAGCTGGTACATGGCGCTACATAGTGACTTTGAAAGCCGATTTGCTTATCATGTGACGCCATTAGGAATTGCAGTTGAAAATGTATTTGATGCCGTAACTTATTGATTAGTCATCGATTAATAGATTGTTACAACTACTCAATGTTAACGCTTGAGAGAAAAAACCCATCATATTCAACATTATATGATGCACATCATTAAAGATATGCTTTAAGCTGTTCTCTCTTGTGCCCTACCTCACCTGAATCTGTTGCTGGAAGGTACAATGAGCATTTTATGTAACACGCATAGGTACTACTTAGTCTTAAAACGAAATGAAATTTACAATATTTCAATTTAGCAACACCATCTGTGATCGTTTTCTTGGTGTGTTTTTTTCATGAATGTGAATTGCACATGTGTTTACATAGCTGTAGCAACTGTAGCTAAGATGTGATTGAATATTTTGTTGTTTTTTTCTGTATTTTCTGAAACAGCACTAACCAAATATTCATTAGAACTTTTAACAAAATGGCGCCACTTTAGCGAAGCTTCTGTGAGAAACATTTGGAAATAATTAGATATAAAAAAAAGATAATGTATTATTAAATAGAGATGAAAGTCCTGCGAATATATATGCAAAAATGTGGTATAACCTTCTATAAAAAGTTCACGTGAGAATTATAACCCTGTACAGAGGTCACATGACCTATTTAAAAAAAAGTATAAGTAATACAAGATTATGTCTTGCAACACACTCCTGAAGATGATATTTCAACGTCAAAACATGTAAAGTCAACATTTTAGTGACCATAGACTGACCTTAATTACAACGTTTTTAATTGTGTACCTATTTTAACGTTGTGTGTTATTTAGTATTTTAACATTCTGCACAAATGTTAGTAGATAATACTCAACATCTCATTACCTCAGTCAATTCGCATCAAAGTAATAAAACAGCTATCGAACATCAGCTTAGTACTTCTGATCATTTTAAAACAAAATAACTATCTAATATAAGAAACAAAATAGTATACTTCGGTTCTCGTCACAATAATCACTAATGCAACATTTATAATTAAGAAAGAGTAAAATGAAAATAATTATGAACATCTACATCTATTTATCATTGAAATCAATCATTGTATAGTTCCTGTACTAAACATTTGTCTACTATGTGTAATAAACTGAGTAATGTGTATTTCATTGGAAGATAATTTATTCCTTCGAATATTTGTTTCCAAGTTTTGAATGCATATCTTTTTACGAAGCATAATGGTATTTGAAGATACGTGTTTGACTTAAGACGTGTAAACAAATAGTAAGTAATTATCAATAACTTGTGATGAAAGCAAGCTACCTACATATACCCAAAATAAAAATTAACCTGGTAAGTAATGTAGTTAATTTAATATGCCAGTCTAATTAGAAGTATGCAATGTCGAAGAACTAACACTGCGTATAGAACATGTTTACTTTGTACTCATAAGATAAACCTGCTCTTGTGGAACTCTGTTCCTGTTTGGATGCAAATCTAGTGATCAGAGACTGTCATTGTTCATCAGACTCAGCTTTGTTATTGTGGAACTACCTTTCTTGTCAGACACAGCTCTGTTATTGTGGGACTTCTTTGCTGATCAGACACAGCTCTGTTATTGTGGGACTGCCTTTGTTGTCAGACACAACTATGTTATTGTGGTACTGTCTTTGGTGTTAGACACAAATCTGTTATCGTGGGACTGCCTTTGTTATCAGACACAGCTCTGTTATTGTGGGACTGCCTTAGCTACTCAAACATTGCCTTTGCTGATCAAACACAGCTCTGTTGTTGTTGGACCACCTTTGTTATCAGACACAACTCTGTTATTGTGGGACTGCCTTAGCTACTCAGACATTGCCTTTGCTGATCAGACACAGCTCTGTTGTTGTTGGACCACCTTTGTTATCAGACACAACTCTGTTATTGTGGGACTGCCTTAGCTACTCAGACATTACCTTTGCTGATCAAACACAGCTCTGTTGTTGTTGGACCACCTTTGTTATCAGACACAACTCTGTTATTGTGGGACTGCCTTAGCTACTCAGACATTGCCTTTGCTGATCAGACACAGCTCTGTTGTTG
>NW_013666957.1:101507-123295 GCF_000517525.1 Limulus polyphemus
ATCAGACACAGCTCTGTTGTTGTTGGACCACCTTTGTTATCAGACACAACTCTGTTATTGTGGGACTGCCTTAGCTACTCAGACATTGCCTTTGCTGATCAAACACAGCTCTGTTGTTGTTGGACCACCTTTGTTATCAGACACGGCTCTGTTGTTGTTGGACCACCTTTGTTATCAGACACAACTCTGTTATTGTGGGACTGCCTTAGCTACTCAGACATTATCTTTGCTGCTCAGACACAGCTCTGTTGTTGTGGGTCTGCCTTAGCTACTCAGACATTCCCTTTGCTGCTTCAGCACAGCTCTTTTATTGTGGGACTACCTTTGCTGTCAGACACGACTCTGTTATTTTGGGACTACCTCTGCTGCTCTGACACCGGTGTGTTATTGTGGGATTGCCTTTGTTGTTCAGACACAACTCTGTTATCGTGGAATTGTGAAAACAAAATCGAGTATGATTAATAAAAATAGTCATATAGCAACAGAACTGGATTTAAACATGAAATTGGTCTACAAAAGCAAATTGTGGTCGAACAACAAACAATGAGCTGTCTTTATTGTTCAGACACAACTTTGTTATTGCAGTACATCTTTTTTTTTATAAAAACATATTTTTTGTTATATCACTAGTTTTTACTCAAACATAACTGTTTTTATAATACTGCTTTCTTTTTCAGACATACCTTTCTTATTTTTGCTCCATCCAGCCGGTATCCACCAAAGTAACCATAAAGCAGTTATACTGTAACTTTTTAAAATGTACACGTATCTTCACGAAATTTTACAGATTATCAATAAACATTACAATGTTTTCGTATATAAAATATCAGCTTTTTTTTTTTGGATTAATGATTTGTTCCTCTATTTGTTCTTTTCGAATGTTGACTATCCAACATGCAAAGTAATTTTGATTTTAAGATTAAAAATACTTTTATGAGTCAGAAAATTGTCAAATTTCACATGTGAAATCTCTATAACCTCCAGATAATTATCAAACGTTTCTGTTTAAAAAACTTTATATTTTATCTGTTGTTTTCTCTATGTTATCTCTGTACAGGTTTGGTCATTTGACCAATTATAACACGAAACTACAAATGTTTATTCCAAATAGCTTAAATCTCGTAATGTTGTACATCTATATATATGGCCCAGCATGGCCAGGTGGTTACGGCACACGACTCGCAATCTGAGGGTCGCGGGTTCGAACCCCCGTCACACCAAACATGCTAGCCCTTTCAGCCGTAGGGGCATTATAATGTGACGGTCAATTTCACTATTCGTTGGTAAAAGAGTAGCCAAAGAGTTGGCAGTGGGTGGTGATGACTAGTTGCCTTCCCTCTAGTCTTACACTGCTAAATTAGGGACGGCTAGCGCAGATAGCCCTCGTGTAGCTTTGCGCGAAATTCAAAACAATCAATCAATCTATATATATGTATTATTTTTTATTTTATTGACTTTTCAGCCGTGTCTGACTTAACAGTAACATTACATAAGCTGCAATCACGCGGAACATGTAGCTCATGCTACTGTATCCAACAGCACAAAACTGGCCTTAACAAAGTTCAACTATCTTAGCTTTTTTTCTAGTGGACCAGTATTTTCTAGAATACAATCACATTTTGGTTATAATACATTACATATGTAAATATATTAATAGTATTGAAAAATAAATTCTTAAATTTCAGTTATTTTTCTTAAAACAATGATCTCTTCTACTTACGAAGTTTGTACTCGCTTGCCGTAATTTGCTAAACCTTGTCGAATTTCGCACGTGGAGGATGTAAAACAAAATATTTGTTTTAGGTTTTATATATGTATCTTGAAATAACAAAAATATCATAAATTACTATATCAGTACCACGGAATTCCACTGTAATTTATCATAGTTACTACCTATGCTGTATTTGGGTCTAAAAATATAATTTTTCGATCACCATTTCGTCTTACCCCTTCTCTCCAAGCCTACAATGAAAAAGACAGTTTTTTCCCGTGTAAACACTTTGCAAAGAATGAGAAAACCACGTGGGGAAGATCGTTAGTTTTCGATCGGTTATAAACAAGTCATAGAACGAAGTAGGTGTATGTAAACAAGTATTTCCAAAAACGGAAGAGGTGGGTGGGACCACCTTGTTTAATTCACTAAATATAATAACATATCAGAAAATATAAAAGATAGGAGGTTCTTCTTTTATATTCTACCTTTTCAATATCGGTAAGTTAAGTTTCTAATTCGTAAGGAACTATAGACTTTGTATTTGGACATCACAAATATTTAATCTGAACCAAAGCTGAATTCAACATATCACGTGACACACAAAAATCGATATTTAGGAACTTTATTTTAATTTTTATTTTTAGATTAAAAAACTAACTAATGCATAATACTAAAATTCAAATTATAATCTACAATTTGATACCAAACTTACGTGACATACATTCTTAAAATAGTAGTCTAATAAAATTTTTAATGTTAATCTAGAAAGTGATGTCATGCCCTCTGACCCTTACTCATATGAAAACCCGTAGTGATAGGGTTCACTTTAATAATATCAATAATTAGTTTTTAATGACGACTTTCTTTTTTGTAGAACAGCCTTTGTTCTTCAGATACAGCTCAGTTTAAGAGAGAAACACTTTTATTAAACTTTGTACAAAACTCAGTTTTTATGGAGGCAACTGAATGGTTAATATTTGCAATGATTGAATTTTCTGATCTTCTTAACTTTTACTTCTAAAAGATTTAGGAGTATCGATAAATCTGCTCTTCAGACGGAATATTTATTGCTAGATCCAACATTTTACTTTGAAAGAGCTCTATTTTCAGGATTACTTTCGTATTTAGACTTTTAAGTCCAGTCTAAACATTCCTACATTATTATTTGTTTAAAATATTTTGAGATCTGTGGTCATTCAAACATGCAAACATTTCATGGGTAGGTCAAACCTAAAGGCAGCTTTTCATATAACACTATATTATTTCTATATAACTAACTCAGTCCCTTCGTGCCTCTTAATTCGACCATCAGTTCAAAGCTGGATGAAATAGCTCTCGTTACTCCACGAAAATCGTGATAAATCGTCGGTATTTGAATTCAGTGTGATTTTTCCTTCAATCAAACGACGCCGAGCATTTTTGAGGAAGATGTCCTTTTTATATATCCTAGTTCATTTAAAGTAACCTACTTTCGTACAGAGCACACAGCAAAGATCTCAAAGATAGTGACCATTCACACTTGGCCGGATTTGTTGCAGTGAAGTTAATGTGAATTTAATACAAATATGACTTCAGTCACTTTTTCATAACCCTTAGAAATAAGATGCTATAAGTTCAAGTTTCTGATTGCTGTTGAATAGTTTTGTGCACAGTAAAACGTGTATGGCAGAACAATGCGATTGTTTCTCCCTGCATATGTATTTTCACTAAGGTACAAAGCTTTCTTCACAGTTAAATAAAGAAATCGTAACAACAAAATAACGTAGCACCACGCTAGGGTACAAATTCCATGATGAGAAACTATAAGATATATTCTGGTTTTGGAGGTATCTGTGGCAGAAGAACTCAAATTTAATCTCCTTTCGCCTGTCTCACAAACTGAAAAACAAAAGGCAGAGTAGATTTGAGTGCTCAAGCCGAGAACGTCCTACTGCCTTGCCATATTTTACTGTTTGCAACCAGTTGGGGAAGGGTGGTTGTTCTACTACTATTACTAGGTGTGATGAGTAGAAACTTATCTCCCTGACGTTGGAATGCCAGCCTTTTTGTAGTGGTGTAAGCTTAAATTTAGTTAGATAGTAGGGAAAGAACCATAACTGTAAGGGTTCAAATTCTTTGAATTCTTTGAACTAGTATAAATAGCTATGTTATTATGTACTGCGGTTTCTCTATTTTCCTAAGGGAAAGGTTTCGTTCCTTAATTTTGCATTTGTTTATCATCAAAAGTTTGGTCAGGCTGTTTTTAACGCTTTCTTTCTTTTCTATGTGAGCTTTTTCTCAAGCGTAAAAAGCTATTCATATATTTTATGCTATAAAAATACTTCAAATGTTTACTTAATCAAACTTACGTAATTTATTATTGCTGCTTTCCCTTCTTACGGACCTACTAACACATGTCAATGATATATTTAGTATTAACAGTGTCATTAGAGTGGTACGTTTATGGAACTTATAAAGTTGGTTTCATTCTAATTATCTTTGCATGACCGATCCTATTTGCAGTTTCTTCTCTTTAAGAATTTCTTTTCTTTCTTTACTTCCAGGTTGTATACGACAACATGTGTATTCCCTCCCCACAGGAGTTACTAGTGGAACCAGGAATGACTATTATTATCCATTGAACCTTCTATATGGTCACGGATTTAAACTTTTTTCTTTCTTTTTTTTTATTTTTAGTGGACCACAAGTACCTGTAGAATTTTGCAGTTTGAAAAAAATACTCGCTTACAAAAATGTCTCTTTTAAAATGTGTATTAAATAGGTGAAATAAAAATATTAACCACATTTACGAAACTTGAAAAATTTACTAGACTGTTACAAGAAAGAATTGGTGAGGACTGGTTCTAAACCTTGCGGTACGACAAAATATATACCTACAAATTAGTGTTATATTTTAACCTTTTCGGGGCTGGTTTTAAACCTTGCGGTACGACAAAATATATACCTACAAATTAGTGTTATACCTCAACCTTTTCGGGGCTGGTTTTAAACCTTGCGGTACAACAAAATATATACCTACAAATTAGTGTTATACCTCAACCTTTTCGGGGCTGGTTCTAAACCTTGCGGTCCAACAAAATATATACCTACAAATTAGTGTTATACCTCAACCTTTTTGGGGCTGGTTCTAAACCTTGCGATACGACAAAATATATACCTACAAATTAGTGTTATACCTCAACCTTTTCGGGGCTGGTTCTAAACTGGATGGTAAAGTGCTGCTAATTGGTTGCTCTCCCTCTGGTCAGTAGTTCCTAATTAAGTATAGCGTCATATAGCCTTAGTAGCTTTGCTGTAGATGAAAATATACCTCAATGTTTTGTGAACAGTAGCTTGTACTTAATGATGTCACATTATGAAATTGGACTGCTTTTGAACATTATTATAGAAACGGTTAACGGGTATGATTATCCCAAAATAGATTTTGATTGTCAAAGTACTTTCAGCATATTTATAAAAGTTAAACATATTCAAAAAGCAATTACTGATTTAATTAATCTTGCATGCTTTATTCATTTTTTGCTCATTAAATTGGTGGAGTGTTTGTCGTTAAAGTTCACAAGCTAGCAGTGTACCCTTACGAGACTAATTTTCTGCTTTGGATATCTATTTTTGACATAATGTTTCTTATTTATTTACAAATATATTTTCCAAAAACATTTAAAAATTAATTACAACAATCGCCGGTTTCCCGAAAACTAGAAACTATGTGATTATTTTGTTGTGGCCCCTTGTATGCTTTCTTTAGACTGTCATGAAGCTTAATTATATAAGTTTCGCAACCGTTTTTTACATGCTTACCAAAAGTATCTATCTTTATAATTTCTGTTCTTCACTGTATTTACAATTTAAAAAATCAGCTTTATTAAATCAATTATGGAAACTTTACAAAATATACCGTATATATTTCACTGAATCACCCATGTAAATTTCAGTATTAACTTCACTAATACTTTGTATGTTATTGAATTGGGTTAACCTGTTAATATGAGAAGTATCCACATCTGACATCAACTAATAGTAAACAGACTTCTCTTTGATAGACCATTTAAAAAAACTACTGAAACAAATTGAAGGTGGCACGGTGAACAGTGGAGTGAAAACTTGCTTAATAGGAAAGCGAAACGGAATAAATTATAGGCATGACTTTCAATTTAATTTTTCTTTTTTATTAACAGACCTTTGTATTATGAAATACAATATAATAATATGTGCAGTAACAAATACACAACAATACAACAATTGTTTGTTTTTGATAGACTTACACCACGAATTATATAACCTAACTACAACGATTAAAGCTAGTTTTATGAAATTAAAGAGTTAAAATAAATGAATTAAGGACATGATAAAAGACGCCCGTAGCCTTGTGATTAAAGTTCCTGAACTAGGAATCCGAAAAAAACGCGATCTGCACTATGGGGCTGTGGTTGCGTTATAAGAATGACGGTCAAATCCCACCATTGGATAAGGCAGTTAGTAGCCAAAAAGTTGACGATTGGTACTGTTGACTAGATTACCTTTCTTCTAGTCTATGTACTTAGCGCACAAATTGTACAACAAATAATACACATTATTTATATATTTAAAAAAATATATCACTGTAGGAACAACAGTTAATGTGCCGGAAGTGGCCTAGTGATTAGCATGTTTTGGGCAGAAAGGCTGAGGGTTTGATACATAATGCCACTAGACCCTCTCTACCCTATCAACTTTGTACAACTGACAGTCAACCCCTTTCTTCGATTCAAAGAGTTGGACAAAAATCCTTGTGGCAGCGTGTGGTGATGGCTTTCTGCCGTGTCTCTGATCAATGTTCAAACTCGCGGTCGAATATATCTGAATCCAAGGGGTCTATGCCCTGTCCGTATAGCCCACGTGCCCATAGCATGACGAGCAGGCTGGAAAACTCCAGTTCCATTAGGAGCTAGCAAAGACGAAGGTTGTGATTTCATTGTTTATTAAATAAACTAACCAAAATGTGTATTATCCTTATTGTTCTTAATTTCTAGTTCTAAGGTTATAATTTAAATGATTAGTAGAGAATTTAACAGAAATAAATGTATGTATCTATGTGTACTATGTTTAAATAATCTCCCACTCTCGTAAAGATTTATCGAGATGTATGGGTTTAGTGAATTCCTAGTCAAAGTTGTGGCACGTTTATCTAAACCCGAACTTACAGTTGGATTATTCGTATCGGACGAACCCTTCTGCATTCCATTATGCGATACTGCAATGTATGGCCCAGCCCATCTGACCAACGTAAACAGTAGGACAGTTTCTGCAAAGAGTATTATAAACTACGCCAAATTTCTTTTTAATTAACACGAGATCTTAAATTGTCGTACAATGTGGTCTAAAGATTCAGATCCAAAGGACATGACAGATGCTTTTACTTTATAAAAAAACATTCCTTGGGTATTACTCTGGTAAGTACTTCAAACAATATCCAGTGTAGAGTCGTTTCTAAGTAGGTTCTGATGGATGTTTTCAGAGTTTCTTTGGGTAAAATACAAAGCCAGGATAAATTACATACAAGTAAAAACTTAGTGCTCAAATCAAACCGCTTACTAAGAGGAGCGCTTGAAAAATGAAATAGTTATCAGGAATAATTGATTGTCAAGTAGTTTTATTACCTAAGGCATTATATCCGTTGCGCTAAGGTTGTAAGAAGACCAGGAGAAGGCACGTTTAATCCGTTTTTTTTCGGATTCCTAGTTCAGGAACTTTAATCACAACGCTACGGGTGCCTTTTATCATGTCATTAATTCATTTATTTTAACTCTTTAATTTCATAAAACTAGCTTTAATCGTTGTAGTTAGATTATATTAGTTGTCCTTTTTTGACATTTACATTTTTTGGTTAATAAACCGCTGGATTAAAGCTCGTAGGTTTGTATTATTGAATATTACAATAAAATCAACAACGTTATTTTCCCAAATCAGAGAAGACTGAAACAAGTGAAACAACCACTGCATGAAGAAAATAAATGTTGAATGAAATCTGTAAGAGGAAAACTAGTGCTATTGGTTAAAGTGACATGATTTTCAAGGTGTGTGCTTACAAGATGCACATATTTGTGTATCAGAACCATAGTAAAGAACACATTCCTATTAAATGAAAACATGTAAGATTTACTCTTCCAATGTTGTCAGTGGTTATGTAAAGTCTCAAAATTGATCCGAGTAGTAGGTATGATAATCAATATTACATCTCAAGTTTATATAATAGAAACTATCCAAAGGGAGCTAACTAAGATGCATAAGTTGATTTATTTTTTACTAAATCTTTAAACAGTGGTAACTGTCTTTGTGGATAATCCCATAAAACCTCAGAGATTATCTGAACTAATTATAATCTGTATCTGTGTTACTGGGCTCTCCACGTAAGAAACTGTTCTAGAATTTTCATACAAAGCTACAACAGAGCTGTCTGCGTATGACATTCCCATATTCGCAAATCTATGAAAGTTAATTCAAGTGATCGATTTAGGCTGTTTCCTTTCCAAGTTTTGAAAAAAACAGCATAAATATTTCTCACCATCATGATATTCGTGTATTTATTACAACTTCAAACTTCAGTTTACTCTAGAACACATTTAAAACAAAGTAGTTCACTAACAGTCCAAATATAACAAATAACAAAATTACTCCGTTGTGATAAAGAATTTCCAAATGCTTCACACGATCAGTCTTACACGTCAATGAGGATATAATTCTACCTTGCCATCAACAAAAAGTGAAAAAATAAAGAAAAATCAAAGATTACTGGCACATCAAATACAATTAAAACTTTTACATTTTATAAATCTACCAGTTTAGTGTTTCATGAAATTTCATCAAAGTTTGGTACACAGGCACAATTTAATCAATTAGCCATGTAGTTGTGTGTAGTGATTACTTTCTGCCGGATTTGAAATCCGGAACTTGATTTGGATAACTTTTAAATTTAAAGATGGAAACGCTATAATCAACTGTAAGACTATTACAATGTTACTATATATGAATTTATATTTGACCAAAGCAGTCAATTACATTACTTTCCTCCAACCCCATCTCAAATAGTAGCAAGAATAACGTTTAAATTGTTATCTTTCAAAACTCAAAATGCTCCCAGCAGCAGAGATTCTCTTTTTCTATTTTTCTTCTAGAAGTTAAAAATTAAAACGCTGGTTATGAGTTAATTGCTTATTTTGTTAACTGAATTTATAAGGCATATAATGAGGAATTAAAAACAAACATGCATCTTATATCACCATGTAGTAGGATCTCTCTTGCCCATTTTTATTAAGAAACAAAATAGTTAAAATGTCCATCTACCTGTAAACCATTACATGTGCTGTCGACTAGTCAAACCTTTATTAAAATTGTTACAAGATATATGATAATTAACTGACACTGCATGTGACACTTTAATCACACAAATAGTTAGGTTTGATGTCAGATGTATGAACATTACTCACATAGCTCATCATAAGTCAACCAGAGATATTACAAGTTCGTAGGAAAGTGACAAATAATGAGCATATCAGGTATCATGTGCTATAACAATTGAACACAAATACCTACTGATACCGTAGATACTTCATAATATATTTACATAAATATTCTCAAACTTACAACTCTGGACGCCATGTTTCGAATCAATATTTATAAATACTAGTTTAATATACACTAAAGAAATAAAGTTGGAAACACATAAGTGACACATATAAAGAAGTCAGAGACAACGAGTAATCGCTATTAGATGGTAAACGTGTGTCTTATTGTTCTCGAGATAAAATTCAAACCTGGCAAATTCTGTACACAGCCGTTATCTATTTCATAAAAAACACACACTGAAATACTTAACGTCAGTTTTGAGTGTTTCGGCTTTCTACCTGAACCACTTCTATCATAAGCCGTGCCAGTTTACTATACTTTCTTCATAGTCTTGCATAAATCTCCTACTTAAACGTAGTCTTGCAATAATTTATTTTTTCTTTGAATAAAATATCCTTGACCAACCAAACATTTGATTTATAAATGTTTCTCACGCGATACTGCAGTCCTGGAGGCCATGACTGGATTCACACTACTAATACTAAGCATAGTATGGCTACCTGTACATTTATAAACTTTATATTGGTGTTTAACTCTCTGATTGTTGGGATGGCAACCAGTCATAATGTAAAATGTCAACACGTGGTGCAGTTTATTCGACACGATAAATAAGTAATATTTGCCTTTCATATCCTTGTTTTCTCACTGTTTCCATAATTATTTCTAATACCGTTTATATATATAACCAACGCCTGTAAATACAAATATTAAAACATAATAATACTTTAGCTCTTCTGCATTTTATCTTCTTCATTTCATTTATCGATTTTTTAAAAGTCACTCGTTACGACGTAGAACCTAAAAAGACATTTAGATACAATTCTTCCAACTAAAAATAAATAACATAAATTAGATACACATTTTTCTGAAAATAAACACAAATAAAATTAACTCAAATTCGATGACGAGGAATCCACTTTGAGGCTAATAATGCTTGGAGACGGCTTGAATAGGTAATGAAGAAAAACTTTAATATAAGTTTAACAGCAAATGTACAACGTTTCTACAAGGTTTTGTCATCATCAATGAATTAGTTCCTCGTATTTATTCACAAAAAAATACTTGGATATAAAACTACTATATCTAAAGGAACAAAACTATTCGACTTTTCAACAAAGTCAAAACCATTATTAATAATACTCAGAATATGAAAAAAAAAAACTTTTAGTAATGCGTCCAAAAGATCATTTAAAGGTTGTAATTTTCATTACTTCCTACATTTTATCTTCCCGAAATACTAGCAGATTTCCCATATGAATATATTCCCTTTTAGTTTTTATCTATATTTTAATAATCTCATTTGATTTATTATTTTTTTTGTAAATACATAGAAATATCCAAAGTCTGAATTACTAAATACATTTTTCTTTGTTTATTAATCTCACCTAAATTTGTCAACAAAATTCGCTATTTTCTCTGGAATGCACTTCATGCATCTCAGTTTATTTAAACATTCCATTTTTTGATAAAACTTACATAAAATTTAAATGTTCATAAACCATCTGATCATAAAATTGTTGGATCATAATTACCCATAGTTTATCTTCTTCCGCTTTCTGGAAAACGAAATTAAAGACGCTGAGTTTCTTAAATGATTTCCTTTCCTATAAAGTTGAATTAGCTTTCCCTGCTCTTTCAGTTACAGAATATAACTAACGTTTTGACAAATTAATTGTAGTTCATGTAATTTAATTAAATTTTAAAGACTATGAAATTATTTATTATTTTTTATATAACATTGAGATAAATTGTAATTGAGCTAAAGTTTTAATCTAGAGAGAAATTTTGTCAATTTCTAGAGACAAAGTGACAGAACAGAATAGATAAAGTACATTATATAAGTTTGAACCATTTATATTTGAATATTTTTAATATATTTGATTTGCATAATGATTTTATATCATTTTGTTTGTGTTTATTTTAAGAATATATATTTAATTCGTGCTATTTATAAGTTCTATTTAAAATTACGTCCCGAGAAGTGGCTTTTAAAGTCACAAAACTGGTATAGGCAATGAAAATAGATTAAAAACAGAAGATTTAATGTATTGTTCTGTTTGCACATACACACATGTATATATGCATATACTTCATATACATATTGATATTATACACACTATATCACTTGGAAATATTTCAAAGATTCTCGTATTTCTGAGCCTCTGTTATCTTCTTTTGAAACTGAAAAATGTTTTACACAGACATATATTGTGTAGGTTAATATATATACTAAAGTAACTTTTTTTTCCCTCTAATAAGGCAAGAGCTATGAGAAAAACAAATTTTAGGGTGTTTATATGTACTATTTACTGGTTGATCGGAACATTTGCTGAGGTTGCTGTCTTTTACTCTAACACATTTAGAATAATGTATTCTTTCAACACACTACCAAATATAGTTGAATTAATACTAATAGTAGTTCCTTCCAGGTGGCGACAAAAGTAATATGCTCAAATATTTGATATTCTTGGAAACATTTAACTATGTAACTAGAAAGTGTTTCTTTCGCAGATCGTTCACTCCAAGATTCCGTCAGTGTTTTATTAAGATTATCTGATGTTTCTTTCATTGTCCATGTCAGGTTAGTGAATAGTAGAATTCTGTGGCTTCTTTCATTGTCCATGTCAGGTTAGTGAATAGGAAAAGCAGGGAAAGTTCTTGGAATTGCGCCGTAAAAGCTTATTTTGAAATTGACAGTGTCAAAGTACGGTAACACCTAAACAGGAACGGTAATTCATTGCTTTATATTCGGCAGGTTTCTACTTCAGCCGCTAACAGTAGAATAAACGTTGGATGGTCAGCATTCTGAATAAAAAAAATCATTAGCAAATCTTTAATAAAAAAATCTTAATACTTAATTTTATAACCTGATATTTTGTGTAATGTTCACTAATAATCTGTAAAATTATGTAAAGATACGCATACATTATCAAAAATTATAGTATAATTACTCTCCTGGATACTTTCGTGGTTTCGAGATGGGTGGATCCCACCCAGCCAGTATTCACATGGATAATGATTTCATAAAATAAAGAATAGAATTCATAACATCTTTCATATTATTTATCTTAATCCATTAAAGTATCCATACATTAATTTACTTCTTCCTTTTACATTAGTTAAACATCCAGCAGATATATTTAAGTAGTCTCTCGTAGTCACGAGATTCCTCACTGTTCATTATCATTTTGTATTTTCGTATTGAGAGTACTGTTTTATATATTTATATATACATTTGTTTTTTGGCTCATATTTCTAGTAGCTTTTGTATGCTTCATTTGCATTAAAGCCTTGAAAAATTAAAATAAGTTTGTATTTTCTTCTTTAGAATTCTAGTTTGTTCAATTTCCTATAAGTACTTTCTCAATGTGTCCACTGGTTCAACTGAAGTATATCTTAACGTGTCTGAATCATATTTTAAAATATATAAAAACCTTTGTGTTGCCCTCTTTTTTTTTCAGCTTCTATTCTTGAAATGTGTTAATAGGACGACCCATTGACCACATATTTTTGTTCTGAAATCTCTGAACATAAGATTAATTAAACATTTATTTCCTCCTCCATGAACTGCATCAGCGTTATTTCCATATAAATCGTAATTGAATACGTTGGGAAGTTAATCTGTTTCCAAAATAAAACTCTTTATCAAACTTCAATATACATTTTATTTCAGTCATTCCACAACATCACAGTCGCTATTTTACTTGACATCCACTGACACTTTCCTCTCATTTTATCTATAGTTTACAACATTCCTAACAATTTCCTGTTAAATCTGAATTATACTTTTTGTTTATTATAGTTTCATACTATTAAGTAGAGACTTACTGTGTATATATATTTACATTCGAATTAACAAAGGATTCTAATTGATCCAATAAAACGAATCCTTGTTTTTTCGCTATTATATTACTTTACTTTCTTTATACTTAAAAAAGTACATGAAATTTATTTATTTCAATTCATTCTCTTACAAGTCCATTGCCTATTCACTTTCGATGGTGTTGTTGTTGTTGTTGTTGCCTTTTAGAGCAAAGCCACATTGGACTATCTGCTTTGTCTATCACGTGGAATCGCACCTCGGATTTTAGCGTTACAAGTCCGTAAACTTAGCGCTGACCCAACGGGAGACTCCAATTTTGAAGTAGATGGTGTTCATTTCTTAATTTCACAGGAACTGCTCAAACTTTCAATATTTTGAAAACTTTAATAATTTTAAAGTTTGCAAGTTAACCGGGCTTATTTAATTAAAAAACACACATAATAATATTAATCTAACACTTACTTTATTTTAAAGGTTAATGTTCTGGCAGATTTATTTAGATATCGATTATTCTACAAATATTGAATTAGAAAATTACCTAAAAGGTTTACTCCTTCTGATTTTTTATGTGCTTCTTGTACTTATACTGTTTCAGTGAATTACTTTTCAGCTTCTGTCGAAATTTAAGTTATTCTGTGATGAGAAGCAATGAAATTATTTGTACAGCTAAAGCTTGAGGTTAACCATATAAAGAGGTTTAGTACATTATATCAAAATGATTTTTGTAGCCTCACCATATCGTGACAGTCCGAGTCGCAGCTTCCACTCATGATCTACCTCACTACAGTCCATCTTCACAATAGCCTTGTAGGTTAGTTTCCATTTCAACGGCTTCGTCCCAAAACTGTCATGTCCAAATCACAGCCCTCCTCACTGGTGATATTCATAATCCATCTAGAGTAACAGGAAGAAAGTTTCCCAGCACCAGTTTCAACATAGGTGCTGCATCCATCAACTTGACTGGCACGTCTTCGTAATAATTTTCATTCTCCACCTGCTTGAGGTATGTGATAGTTGAACAGGAGGTATGACTGGAAGCCTTATCTTGGTGAGCCATACCCTGTTGGCTTTGTCTCTAGGTGGAAATCCTTTTTGATTACGTTGTATACTGTTACTCTGGGACAGGTGAACAGCTTTAACCTCTGACCTTGTGTTTGTAGATTCTCACCTGTTACAAGACACCACACCTTACTTACCGCAGCTGGGGTACGACTTATTGCAGGGTAATGAAATTCACGTTAGTACAATTAACCACAATACTATTTGTGCAAGTTGTGTAAGTACACAGGTTACAAACTCGAGGAAGTTCACGTGACAGTTAAGGAGATCGAGCCGTTGTTAAGGTTAACAAAATAAAACATTTATTAACAATTATGGGTTTTATACAATGAGACTAAATATTCCGATTAATGATATTACTGTCAATGAACAATTTTAGTTAATCAAAATAATAACCATATATTTCACAATAGATTCTGGTATACATTATCTAAATAGAACAGTAATACTTCTATTAAATGCAACTTTTACTCATTAAGCCTTTTAATATCTTATTCAATAAATATGTAGGTAACACTTACAGAGAAACTGAAGCTTGGTTTATTCTGCTGTATATCAGCTGCTGATTAGGAGGAACTGTTTGTTTGTTTGTTTGTAAATAAGCACAAAGCTACACAATGGGCTATGAGCTATCTGTGCTCTGCCCACCACGGGTATCGAAACCTGGATTCTAGCGTTGTAAGTCCGCAGACATACCGCTGTGCCACTGGGAGACTAGAAGGAACTGGTGTTGACTAACTAACAGCTGAGTTAGTGCGGATTATGATGGATTGTTGCTGATTGATGACTGGCTGATCACTAACTAATTGACTGTCTAATGAACTGATTTCTGGAGTTTATATAATGTATTTTATGTCTAATGAATGTGCAAGTATCATTTTGTAATATGAATAGTTATTTTGAAAAGTTTTTTTGGTGTACAAAACTTGAAAATAGCTTTTATATGCGGAAACATCTGTTAGCTGAGTTCTTGCATAGATCTCAAAATATAACGTTGATAAACAGAAACATCAGCACATGTAGATATGTAGATCTTGAAAGTCGAGTTGTTCAAAACTTTAAAATAGCGTTGATAACTAGACCAATTGTTGGTTGAGATGTTGCAAAGGAAATATCTTCTGAAGCTTTTCGCCAGACACTAATCATAGCAGAAACGTCTATAAAATTATCTATAGGAAATAGTAGAGCTTATAAAATGAGTCAGATCAACGTAGGCCGGTAAGGCAATCACTGATTGGCATGTCCTTAAGCCAATCAGGAACCAACACATAAACTTGTCCTTTGCCGCCAAAAATAATTCCTATACAATCTATACATCCTTCAGTCGGTCTCTAACATTTTCTGATTGGCTTAAGGATTCACTTACGTATGTGGCTGAACACTTTGTACATGTCATTTCGTAGACGGTATTCCTAAATGTGTAGGATTCTCTAAGCCATTGGTCTTAGCAAAGCACTTTTTGGATTTGCATAGATTGTTGTTATTGAAGGCTGAAATAGTAAGTATATCCTTCAGTTTTTTTACCGGGTTCGTGTATGTTGTATATATTTAAACCAGATCTTGACGAAGACGAGTAGTTAAAGGTTTATCCACGAAGAGCATAATCATCAACTGTTACCTTCTGGTATAACTCAACTGGTACGTCTTTCTCATTACGTTCTTAATAGCTTGAAAATCAGTTTTGTAACCTGTGGCATTCATAAACCCTTAAATAAAGACGTTAGCCTAAGCGTTAGGTAGAATAAATAAACATTTATCTGCGTTTGCTTGTCGTCTACATTGAAAGTTTTAAAAAATGATAAAAATATAATATACATGCAAGACTTGGTAATACCGGTCTATCTACAATAGCTCATCATGCTAATGAAGAAGACCATACAATAAATTAGAATAGCACTCAAATAATAGGAGAAGAGCCATGCACGAGAAACATGAGTATAAAATAAGTCTTTCACATCTACCTAAATTATAACACATTCAGTCAACCTAGCATATGAATCAGTAAAACCTGAATATCTCCTATTGAAAACATTCAGCACAGTCGAGTGGATAAAGCACTAGTCTTTTCACTCAGAAGACCGAGGCTCGAATTTCATAAATCACTGAGACCAACAAAAATTAGTCCTTCTTAGAAATGCTCTAAAAACGATAACACATTTTCAACCGAAACATAGAATGAAACTATTATTATATCGCAATGTATAAAAATATTGTTACTAATTGGTGATGGTGTAGGTCACTATAACCATGAAACGTAACTATGTTTATGTTATAAACTATTCAATAAATAGAATTGTTTAAACATTTGTTTAACAACAAGTAAAAACTTGGAATGGTGTGTCTGTGAGCCAGACTAGTTTCGAAGAATACCACTCCTCATCAGTGACCCTGGACACTACCACCAATGAAATATCAAACCAAACCAAGCCTTTATAGTAGTGAGGTATCGAAAATCGAACTGGTGTATATAAGTGTTTTACACTCACAAAAAATAAACTTATCATTCTATAGGTATTTGAAGAACTTGCAGCATTTCGCCACAATACAAAGAATTAAATTGTGGGGAAATGCTACAAGTTCTTCAAATGCCTGTAGAATGATAGGTTTCTTTTTTGTGAGTGTAAACCACTTATATAAACTATTCAGCTGAGTATTTCACTTTACAAACCATAAATATATGTAAATAATATTGTTTTAGAAGTAACTGAACGTTCAAAGATAATATCAAATAAATATTTCGTTTTCCAGCTATTGAAGCATAGTGTTTATAGTCTTAAGAAGTACCACCAGGGTGCAATTTCTCTGTTTGTACTTGTCAGGGATTTATGTGTGGGCCAGATTCTTTCCAGTAGATGTCTGTGATTTGTTGGCGATAAATGTCAACAATAAACAAATAGCATACAGTCCACTTGTCTTAAAATAATATATTAAAACAAATCAAACGTGTATACAAATGTTCGTTACACTGTTGGTTATCACAGTTGTATCCAGAGCTTTAAATAATTGTCTCTTTTACATAAAAGTCTATACAGACTGGTACAATTACTTTAGAACACAATCGACAAGACAACTTATTGTTATTACAATACAATCTGTGATAATTTCACTTTAAAAATCGCCAATATATGCTCTTTATGGCTATATTTCCGACACGTATTTATACCCTACAGGGGTCTATAACGTTCTACAGACTATTAGAAATTATGATGCAATAATACTCAATTAAAATAACGAGAAAAATCAGAAGGTTCTAGTGGCATGATGCAATAATATATCAATCACCAATTCATAAGTATTGAATTATGCAACGTATGATTCGCAAACAGTTATGTAAACAAACCTGCGATGAACTATCGCTTCTAAAAATTACTAAATTTAACACTCGCGCTATATAAATTATCTAAATCATAATACTTGCATTAACCTTAAAATTAAACGGTTGTGTATATCGTGTAAATGATTTTTTGTGTGTGTATGTTCACGAACAAAAAAGGCCAACAGACACCCAAGATGATTTTTTAATTTATTCCCATTTACACATTTTTAAAATCAGTATTTAAATATTGAGTTGTTATAATTTTAGTTTTAGGTTACTACAGTCTTGGCCCAAATGTTTGCATACTGTTTTATATTGAGATTATTGTCTGCATGCATGTAGTAGTTATTGAGTAAATGTCCGAGTAGTAACAGAGAAGGTAGTGCATGTTCGGACAAACACGTATAAGTTGTAATTCTGGTCTGTATAAGTTGTTTTGAGTATTTGTTCGTAAAACTCACATACAAACCTGTTTTGTATAAAAGGGTGGTCTTATGGTATAATATTTTTCGAAACAGATCAACTCTTTGTTCAGTCAATTTCTCTGTACTTGGTGTAAAGATATACCTCATCACGTGCCAGATATCATAGGGTGTCAAATTGTTCGACTGTCCATAAATGATATGAAGCAAACGGATATTGCCAGAATAGTAGGGTACCCTAGTGTACTGCATCCAGAATCCTGAAACGTCAGACTACAGGAAACGTGGTTCCAGGAAAGTATACTGGTAGACGCCGAAACATTACTTCCCAAAATGACCATGTTTTGATCAGATTAACATGTCAAGGTCAAAAGAAATCTTGCAACACCTTACAATAGGAATGGCATTAACACATTTACTCCAGGGTATCCAGAAGAACAGTAAATATGGGACTGACTAAAAAAGGTTATTTTGCAAAAAAAGCTATCTGCAAACTGATGTTAAACAGAATTCACCGCCGTCACTGTGTTACTTTGGTAAAACAGCATGCCAACTTACAGTTAGGACCTGTTGACATGTCATCTTTTCAGATGAGTTCTGATTCCGGCTTGTTAAAACTTATTGCAGGATTCGTATTTATTGTTTGCTTGGAGAACAGATTAAGGAAGACTGTTTTTTCCACAGGGAACACACCGGAGAAGGTGCAGTACATACTTGGACAGCTATTCATCATGGTTGAAAAACTACTCTTCATATCCTCCAGGGAAAAGTCAATGATGCCTCATACAGGCATCACACGGAGACGATATTTCTGTCATATGCTAGGGCATGATTTTGGCAATAGCTTTTTATTCCAGGATGACAATGCTACTGCCCACAGTGGTCGTATTGTACAGGATTATCTCGACCAGGAGGACGTTACAAGATTGCCATGGCCAGCAAAGTCTCCTGATTGTAATCCCATTGAGAACTGTTCGGCAGAACTGAGAGCCGGAAAAATTGCTAATCACGATCCTAAACCAGCTATTGTAGCTGAGTTGCAGTTCCTTCTACTGACAAGTTGGGAGGAAATAACAGTGTATTACATCAATAACCTCATCGACAGCATGTCACGTCGCCTTGCGGAAGTTATTAGAGTATGAGGAGGAGCAAACAAGTACTGACTGTCTAATATGAACTGATATAAAATTACAGACTGATTAAAGTTACTTATTTATAATATTTTGTCATTATATATTTTTCGGGAATGTTTTGTTGTAATATATGAATTACACATCTTTCTACAGATGTCTGATAAAATTGTTTGCTGTTCTAATAAATCGTTCATGATGTTCATAAAACCTGTCTCGTTATACAAATTACATTTGTAGATGTTAATATAATATAGGTTTTTCAGTTTGACAGCGCTAAGTGTATTTGTATTCTATCTTAATGATAATTATCTTATTTGTTACAAAATATGCAAGCATTTTGGCCAAGTCTGTGTGAGATAAAAATAATTGTTCCTTCTACAAATACAAAATCTAGCAATCTTAAATGGAACGATAGCATTTAATATCATAGAATGGAATATAAAGTAGATATAAGGATTAAGAAAATCAATGCTAACCAGATAGGCCCGGCATGGACAGGTGGTTAGGGCGCTCGACTTGCAATCTGCGGGTTCGAATCCCCATCACACCAAACATGCTCGCACTTTCAGCCGTGGGGGCGTTATAATGTGACTGTCAATCCCACTATTCGTTGGTAAAGAATAGCCCAAGAATTGGCAGTTGGTGGTGATGACTAACTGCCTTCCCTCTAGTCTTACATTGCAAAATTAGGGACAGCTAGCGCAGATAGCCCTCGTGAAGCTTTGCGCATAATTCATAACAAACAAACAAGCTAACCAAATAATAACTGTTAGGTAGTTTTTCCTCAAAATAGATATATTTTCATAAGGAATTTTTCTCATATGTTTTAGTTATGCAGTATAACTCTAGTTTGTTTGTTGTTGTTTTTTTTTTTGTATATAAAGCTACAGAATGGGCTATCTGTGTTGCATCAAACACGAGAATCAAAACCTAGTTTTGCGCGGTATAAGAGTTCAACTTTACGGCTGAGCCACTGGGGACTGTCTATAAAATCCAATTATTTTGTCAGACAAGAGTAGCCTAAGAGTTGGCAGCAGATGATGTTAACTATGATAGTTGCCCTCTCTCTAGTCTATGAGCTCAAAATTAGAAACGGCTTTTTGTGAAAATTATAAAACAAACGAACAAATTGAATCCTATACTGCACAATTAAAATATATTTGAAAATTTCTCTAAACAGAGCCTATAGACTTCATCTATAATTTTATATCAAAGAATATAATCTGTGAAGTGACTTAGCGTAGCTGGGCCCTATCTATCAGTATACCGAAAAGTAACTTAGTCACGTTCCGTTCGAGTTATTTAAAAACATTATCAACGATACAGTTGATAATATTTTACGTAAAATTAATAACAAAAACTTCTTTAATAAACAGGATGGACTTGGGGAAAATGAAACTAATAGAGGCATTTCTAAGGAAAAGTTGGAGAAAACATTCAATTTTCTTAAATATTTTGAAGGTGCTGTCTACCAGACTTTAATTTGATTCCATGACTTTCAAAATACTAATAAAAAACAAACAAATGTGAGGTTTCATGGCTATAATTACGTTGCGAGATCAAAATTGTTCCATTTATACGAATTGCTATTCTTATTGTAATGAAAAAGCATGTTTGGACTCTTTAAAATGTATAGTCCAAGGTCACCGAAGAAAGAGTAAAGACATTTTAGTCTTGTTATTTTAATTCTTGTAAACGTACAATAGTGACGAGCAGTTTGTTGAGGCATCTATTCAGAATATAATTGAATTACTAGCTGGAGTACCCTTTCCTTGGACGGAAGTTATGTAACTTCATGATTAATGAAAAGTTATCTAACAACATGAAAAATTGATCCCTTATATATAATTCTAAAACACAACCACAAAAACTGTAAAACACAAAATGTGAAACCACAAGTTTTCTTGTATCTCTCCATGGACTCAAAAACCTTCATACCCAATGTTATGAAGATCCATGAACAGGGGGCGAAGTAGTGGTAAAAAATTGAAAATTTGTATATATTTCCAATAAACCCAATGAACCTCCAGACCAAATTTGATGACGATCCATCCATAGCAGATGGATAAAAAACGCAAAAAAGTGGTAAAAAATGCCAAAAAAAAGATTTAGGATTTATAAAACGGAGATATTCTTTTCACTTAATGGAATTGATAGAAAAAAGAATGTGGATCATCTTGAGGTACCAGAACAATCCAATAAAACACCTGCAACAAGTCGTATCCCAAACGTGGTAAGCAAATAACGGTGCCTTTTTATGGATCAGAATACACGAATACAAAGGTCAATGGTAAAAGCCGTTTAGGTGACGCAGGCAACAGTACATAATATAATAAATAATCTCCTTCTAGGGAAGTGACATGAGTTACGTATACACAAGTTGGTTCCACGACATATCTGTTCAACTGTCGCATACTTCAAGAATAAAATGGATATTTACAGAAACTGGCACTGGAAAACCATCGCCTTCGAACTACATGTAGATGATTATTGGAAAGCATGCAGTTAGCAGTGTTTTACCTTTGACATAACAGCCTTACGATGGAGCTTGTGTAAATAGAAAATATGCTGCAAGGCTATCATATTTTTAGTAATACGTACTAAATCATCTGTAATCTCGTAACTAATACACATGTCTCTCAGAAATACTTTCACTATTAGGTCGTCAAGAAATTAATGTCACTTTTTTTAGATGAAAAAATCCTAACAACTTATA
>NW_013666957.1:124240-125093 GCF_000517525.1 Limulus polyphemus
GTTTTCCCATATTCCTTAGATGTTTACGTATTGTTTCATGCGAGACATGCAATTTCGGGGCCATTTCACGAGTGTGTTACCTCGAGTTAGACTCAACAAGTGTCTTCAGAGCATCAATATCAATTCCAACATGTCGGCCCATGCCATCACAGTTTTTAAGACTAAAGCCACCTGAACGAAGTTTTCTGAACCATTGTTGACGCTTACGAATGTTCAAAACATTTCCATAAACTTCTTTGATATTCTTTGTGGCTACAGAGGCGTTGTTTTCCTTCTTGTATTCAAACAAGGTAGCCAAATGCCTCGTCATCTAATTTGGCAAATTGATGATATTATTATTACCTAGCTTTTTTTAAAAGAAGTGTTTCTGTTAATGCTTTAAGAGACCGTTATTTTATTCCGTTCATCCGATGGTTCAGTGATTGAATTTATTCATCTTGTTTGTTTGTTTGTAATTAAGCACAAAGCTACACAATGGGCTATCTATGTTCTGCCCACCACGGGTATCAAAACCAAGATTCTAGCGTTGTAAGCCCGCAGACATACCGCTGTGTCACTGGGGGCATTTATTCATCCACTAAATTAAAAAGTGTTAACACTTTTTATATAATAATAATTAAATCTACATACATATAAGGGTATTTTATATCTCTGTCTACTTGTGCTATTCTTCTATCGCCAATTCAGTTTACTTTTTGTACTTAACGAAGCTGATTTTCTACAAGTTATTAAAATAAATTTAGTTAGTGTGTTTTAGAAGTATTCTTGGCGCTAAATGAAAGTTTAGTTTACACCTAGTTTACGTCCCGTTTAACATACACACATGTATATATATATATATATATATACACTG
>NW_013666957.1:126093-151623 GCF_000517525.1 Limulus polyphemus
GGTGGTGTCTATTTACTTGTGACCACGCTGTGTATATAATAAAATTAACTCTTGAACACAAACGTATAAATTATTAACACTGTTTTGTTTCGTGTTTTTACGTTTGCAATGCTAATTTTACAAAAGAATATGGTAAATAAAACTTTAGTTTAGAATAAAGTAATTATTTAAATTCCCCAATACCATGTTTGCTAGTTGTTTATTTTAAAATTTTCGTACAAAGCTACCTAAGTACGATATGAGCACTGCCTTCCCGAATTCTTAACAGATAGACTGGACGAAAGAATTTTGAACCAATAGAATAAAATTAAGGCAGCTTTGAGCTAATATTATCTGAACGAATGGTGGTATCATTCTTATAGATCCATGACCCCAAATAGTTTATCATATCAGCATACTATTTTTATGTTGGTGAGGCACACAGTTTTAAAATTCATAGACCATCTAGTTCCAGAGACATAAGCTACCCAGCACCCTTCTAAATAATATCGTCCAGAATCTCTCCGAAAAAAGGGGTTCGGAAGCGTTATATTTCTAGTGAACCAACATCTGAGTGGCTAATCAGACAAGGTATGCATAGTAGTGATGCTAGTGACATCTTAAAAGCAACAACAAACTTATAATTTACATGTTTAAACCCTATATATGTTCAGTCGATCCAAAAAAATAAAATAAAAGGGTATCTCAACAACTTTCAGCCACCAGTACTTTGCCTGCCTTAAATAAACAAAAATACTATGATTAAATGTAGATACTAATGTGTACTGTCGCAACAGTAAGCTTACTGTTAAATTTCATCTCAATAATGAGTTCTTATGCAATCTATGTCAGACACGGGGCCATCTGACTATTAGAAATATCGAAAGTAACATAAAGTCTTTTGCAAAATAATAGGAGGAGGGTAAGAGATCCAAGTGTCAACAAACCAAAAGTATTGCTATCTATAAGTTCCTTGTCAATCCATATTTAAAAGAAATTCCGAAACATATTTCCCCTTCTCCCAGTAAATACATTGGATTTAAAAAGCTAAAGCGGTATAGACTCAATTTATTAGTACAAATGAAATATGTTTACTAACCCTGCATACAAAGAAACTGACATTGCACATCTTTTCGCTTAAACTTTTTTTTTTTAGGTGTAACATAATCCTAAGCCTACTAAGAGGACATTCTGTTATACTGTCTCAATCTAAAAGACTTAAACAAAAACAAGCGGAAGAAATAAGATTAAGGTATCATACTGTGAATTAGAATGACACAAAGCAGAACGAGAATTAAAAAGTCCAGAGCTTTAAAAAAAAGTTAGTGAAGACTTTAGCAAAGAAGTGAGAACAAGTTATGCTTAATAATATTGACAGAATAAAAGAAATAAAGTAATAACAATGTTAAAAACATCCTAGTAAAGTCAGAATACGCCTCTGATATAAAAAAAATCAAGTTGATCAAGTGAGAAACTCACAGCAGAATTAGGAGGTGAACTCCAAGGCAGATTAGATCAGGTGAACTCGGTTGTTCTTCTTTATTTCTTCGAACACTCTCATTAGTTCCAAGCTACATTACCTTTTCATAATTGAGCCAAAGTAATGTGCTCTTTGCAAAAATGAATTATTGCTTATGGATCACTTTAATAAAACTTTTATGACACATACATAAGAGAAATAAACTAATTTAAAAATAAAATCGAGTTTAATGGGATAAATTGAAACAGAGAAAACAATAGACTAAAGTTTTCTCAGAAATTAATTCTTCGCGATATGTAAATCAAATGTTTTAAGCCGTTCTGATATTTCATACACAAAGTAGTCCTAAAAATAATCAACTGCTTAGCCTTCTGAGACATAGCCGTCGATATGTGTCCCTTAGAAATGAGAATGATCTTGAATTACTTTAAATAACACCCAAAGACATTTTAGGTCATTAAATTGAATACAGCATACACAAGCTTCATGTTTATTTTAAATCATAATTTTATGGGCATCAGAAACAAAAACCTCTCCTCCACTGAACCATTACACATGTTACACATCACATGTTAAGGATAATCATGAACCAGTACCAAGAGCAGACAACTATATAATTTCCAATCCATCATGTATAGATCCACGGTGTTATTTCAAAGGATAAATAACCACACATTCGCACTAAATGACTCCTAACATCGTGACAATCACATTAATATGAAACACTCAGAAATTCATGACTTTAAATTTAAGAAGACTATTTATACAACTTCAAATTTAACTCAAGGATGAGAATACTAATTTGACTCATTATCACTGAATGTTGCATTTATCGGAGTGTCCATGTTCTGAATTATTTCTCGCTACAACAGATAGAGGAATGGTAGTCCTTCCCATCACTTTCATGGGCAGAAAACGATCGTTTATTCGTACGAGCCGAGTCAAAACATTATATGATTCACAGAGTTATTTTGGCTGTTGTTGACAGATTATGATATTTCATTTTTACTGTTACTGCTATATTCTTCAGGTAGGAGAAAAGCTTTAGAATCTATCAGAAAAGGGGTTTGTTTAAACTCACATAGACCAAAGAACTTTTCTGTATTGATGGAAATATTCCTTTACTTTGACCAGGTGCCTCCACACATTTTAGCAACTACACGATTAAAGCCAAAATTTGTAGCACAAACAACACGAGAGAATGAGAAAGCTTTGACTAGTATAAAGTTTTCCGCATCTATCAAAATGCAAAAACCGTAATGAAAAATAATGATAGCTATTAATTCTTTACGTTAATTGTTTTCTTATTGTTAGCAATTGAAAACTTGCTTATTTTTAAATGCAGTGAGGATTCGTAGGCTGCTGAAACGTCAAAACAAATGTCAAATCTTTCGAGCTACTGTTAATTCTTAACGTAATAAGTTAAATTATTTAGAAATGTTATGCACCAAATAAAATTAATTGAGCGTCACTTATCTAAAGGAAAATAGCATTTCATTGGTCTGTTTACGTTAAATATGAGACAGGCTAGGTCTATAAACCTATCCAGGTATTAAAACACTTCCTGAACTTATATAACACTGATTACATAATTTTCAAATATCCATGAGCTACTGTGTTTTCGACTACAAAATCAATTATTGGAGATTCCGCACCTGTCACGCTTCACTTAAATCTCTACTCAAGCAAAGCCAAACAAATGAAATGTTACCTATTCGATAAGCCAGCTGTTGCCTACATTCTTATTATATAGTTCAGCTGAACAGGAACGTTATTGAGAGTTGAGGTGTTAGTAATTTAATGGCTTGGAATCAGTTGTACAGTGTATCAAACTAGCAGAAAAAGTCCATTAGAACCTTATTTATCAGCTAACATAAGAATCCAGAAGTTGGTAACCTAATACCCTTTAGTACAAATAAAGAATATTTTAAACTTAATATGAACATATCTTTTACAGTGTAAGGTACAGCATCCAATAAGTACGATTCTTGTTATAATATAAACCCACATACACATATAAAACACAGTGAATGTGATAGTTTTGCTAAACCTAAAAAAATTAATAATTTATACGTTTGATTATTATACAATAAAGATCGTTAAAACTGACGTACCTGAAAACTGACCCATCAAGCAGAGTTAAGAATATCATAAAGTACTTGTTTTAGAGCAAATTTTATGTCGATACCTTAAATAAATAATTAGGATTATTTCTGGATAAAAGTACGAAATCCAAATTTTACTTATTTACGTACAAAATGTTGTATTTAGGTTTAATGCAGAAATCAGAAAAGGGGTCTAGAAAAAGGGCGTAGTATTATTTCTGGGGGAAAGGCAGTAACTTATTCCACTTTGTGAATTTTACTTCGCTAAGTCAGAAAATCTAAATTATACCAAATTGTCTTCTCCCTCTAAATGGCTCTGATTTTAATTTAAGCTTAAAACATGGAGTTTACAAAATATGTAATTCTATATGTTAAATGGTGATATAATACCCACATAAATCCTAAATGCATTACTTAACATGAATAATAAATAATTATTTTATAAATTCATTACTTGGTTTATGTTAATGTGTGTGTTATGATTCAATAGGACGCATGGGAGTTTTATAATGCAGGTGTCTTAACAGGTACATTTATAGAAATGTGTCGTTGCAAACAGCTAATCAACTATGGAGTTCTGTATATAGATGTTTAAAAATGATATACTTTGAAAGAAGTAAAACAAAAGTTGTATCCACACACTGAAAGTATCACTGCTTAAGTCTATGTGAATACTAACTTGTAGCCAGTAGCTGTGCACATGATTACACAAACTGGGTTCCAGTGACAAAGTTCAGTGATTATATCAGAGTACTGTAATTAGGCTGAACATGAGTACTTTATATCCATACTATTACAGTAATCTGGACGAGTGATTCGTATCAGTTTACAAAAGTGTAAACTGCATACTTGGTTTACATATAATACAACGAGAAACAGTAACGCTGTCCTTCTCATACGTAGTTAATAGCCAAATATAAAATTAAAAGAACAGTTAAGTGTGTAAACTAGATATTTTACTATTCTAGTTTTATTAAAATAAAAAGTAAATAAACATACTAAATAAAGCCAGTTTTTATAGATAGGTTTTTATCATCACATGCAATTGCACAAAAAATGCCTAGAATACTGCACTTTAAGTGTGCAAGAAATTTCGTATTTCCCCAAAATATGAAAATGGAGTTGGCTATCTGAATAAGTGGAGTGGTAGCCTTATGTATTGCATTTTCGTAAAACAATGGACTGAAGAAATTACATTGGAAATAAAGAAGAAAGGTGAGACCTTTTATTTTTAAAACTTTTCTCTAAAGGCGTAGAAGTTTGATAAATTGAATTCACAACAGGTGTAAATTTGAATAATCAACATTTTGCAGTTATACACAACTAAAATTAATATACTAAAATTTGATTTTAATCATTTTTGGGGGTTCTAAAGAACTTTATATGATGTTTTCCTAAATAGTTACGAGGGTTGAGTACGTTGTATTAAAAGATTTTGAATAAGAAAATAAGCTAGTCACATAAGAACCACATTTGATATAAAGTTGGGGAAGAATGGCAGGTACTAGAATTATATTTTGACTGATCACTTTTGGAAGGATATATATCAGAACTTTATGGCGCTAAATATTCATACACTCAGTTAAAAACGATGTATTCAGATCGGGGATATCCTGTGTACTTAATCGTTTTGGAAAACAAAGGAATATAAATCACCTAGGGTTAGAACACCACCCAGAAAAAACTTGCAAGAAGTCGTAATCAAGCAAAGTGGGTGCTTTGTAACAGGTGAGGATCCACGAACACAAAGGACAGTAGTAAAAGCCGTCTTGCGTCCCAGACAACAGTATGCAACACAATTAAGAAGACTTTCCGTTTAGAAACGACGTCAACACAGTATGAGTCCACCAAGATAAAGCTTCCAGTCATAGCTTCCGTTCAGCCATTGCATACCTCAAGCAACATGACAATGAAACGGGTACTCATGGTCCTCCATATGAAGATATACCGCTCAAGTCGCCGGACGTAGCGCCTGTGGAGTTCTGTTAAAACGGTGGCTGGAAAAGCATCTTCTTCAAACAATAGATGATTACTGAAAAGATACAGGGAAGGATGATGTACTTTGAACATGACAGCCTTACTACAGAGCCTTTTAGAATGGGGAATACGCTGCAGAGCCATTGTCAAGATGCATGTTCATTAGATAAAGCATGACCGGGCATAGTAATATAGACCGTAACGAGGTGGCCAGGATTCCAGAATCGTTTTAATATAACGTATATTTAACCTCTGTATAAATTTTTAATTCAGTGGTGTCCTACAGATCCAGAATAATTACGAATAACGCTTTCTATTTTTTCAGCAACCATTATTACTATCATCAAAACACATAATTTTCACAATTAATCGATACTGTGTACTGTAAATACGAAGACACAAGATTTAACAATACTGTGTACTTTCAAAAAGAAGAAACAAAATTTAACAATACTGTGTACTTTCAAAAAGAAGAAACAAAATTTAAACATACTATGTACTATCAATAAGAAAACACAAGATTTAACGATACTGTGTACTGTCAATAAGAAGACACAAGATTTAACGATACTGTGTACTGTCAATAAGAAGACACAAGATTTAAAAATACTATGTACTATCAATAAGAAAACACAAGATTTAACGATACTGTGTACTGTCAATAAGAAGACACAAGATTTAACGATACTGTGTACTGTCAATAAGAAGACACAAAATTTAAAAATACTTTGTACTGTAAATAACAGGCCAGTATGTATAAATATACTAAGTTAAGGCAAAAACAAAATGCTAATTCTAGATTTAAATACCTAAAAATGAAATACTTTTGTAGCAAACAGCACCTATTTTCCATATTATATGAAAGAATACATGCATATATATTTTCTTAATTTATAGGTCGAATCCACGGAACGAAATCGACTGTCATATTTTGTTGTTTTCATTTGTCCCCTGGTGGGACAACGGTAAGTCTACGGATTTACAACGCACAAATCAGGGGTGTTCTATTCCCTTCGGTGGACACAGTGGATAGCCCGATGTGGCTTTGCTATAAAATACACACACACACACGCTTTCTCATTTTGAGCCTTTTCTTGAAAATTAAAATTTAGTAACCCATACACTTGGATTTAGTACATTCAAATTACCTTACGGTTACCAACATTGATCCCCAACATGATCCTATTCGACACACTTTCAGAGATTTTTTTATTAGGCTCTTTTATACTGTGAGGTCGATACCTGGACCAAGAAGCGAAACGTAACAGTAAAAAGATAATTATTTTATAAGTTTAAAGGTTTTTAAACTAAATATTATTCAGTAAAAAGCAAAGTGCTGACTGGAGTATTGAAATCATAATAAAACAAAAGCACGTTATTTTATTTTATTTTATTCAATATGGTTCAAATGCTATTTATCTCTTAGACTGAGCGTGATTCAAGTTCCCAAAGAAACCATGTTGAGTAAATATATATATATATACATATATAGGTGTTTTTTTGTTTTAATCTTTGTATTGCTTATCATGTCACTCGTACAAGGATTTACTCATGTCTATTTCAAGTAAATATAAGTGAAAAACAGAACATTTCTTTAAAAACAAGAGATTTTAATATGTTGATGTTCCTTCACTAACCTGGTGTTTCGTTAACATACATAAAACAATTTTGAAATCGTTGTAATTTGTAAAATGAAAAGTAAATTATGACTGTAATTCAGTTATTAATTACAGCTCGATAGATAGATTTATTACACTACTAGTCCTAGATATTCATATGAAATCTACATTATCTAAACACTTTCAACATAGAAGAGCGACAGTCAACAAGTCGCTCTATAGGGAACAAAACAGTGTCGGACGTTATAACAAAGGCCTTCCGCCCCAGGGTACGGGTTTTACTGTAAAACAAGTTGTACGTCTACTGACTTTCGTATTTTAGTATTTATTCTCTCAGTTATTTCATATTAAAATTACTCCAAACAAAAATTGTTGTGTGTGTGATACAAAATATCACTTATTAGTATTTTAGAATTATACATAAGTGTTAAAATTACCAGAAATGTGCAACAGATGGTAAAAATCGTAGGTTGCATGTCACGCCCTAAAACGTCATTCGGCCTAGAGGTGTTGTCCCAATAGCATATCTGTTTCTAGAGCCAGGTGTTTAGTGAAGTAAGACGATATGAAGCTCTGTTCGTATTCAACACTGTACTTTGCTGTTTTCCTTTCAGTGACTAAATTGGGTGACATTGTACAAACACGTCGACACCGACAACAAGATGTCTGCCAAAAAGAGCGATTGAAGCTTCGAGAACGTTTTGCTGACGTTGTGCTGACAGGTACAGTTGAGAGAGTACTTCCCAACTTACCTGTCTACTCGGCCGATGTCCTGGTGAAGTGGGTACTTAAGGGAGACGACAATCTCAGGGGCACTGTTCTGGTGAATGGGTTCGGAAATCCAGATATCTGCAACAGTCATGTTCAACCTCGCGATACTCGTATTTTTTTTCTACACCAACTTAGCGATAGTAGCTTGCATCTGAATTCCAGCTTAATGCATATCAACGTCCCGAAATTAGATCGTATTCGAGCTGCTCTCAGAGGTAAAGTCAATATTTCTTTTCTGAAAGTGTTGATAATATTCTATTTATTCTAAAAAAAAAAGTTTACTTGTGTACGTCAAGTAAAAATGCAAACAAAAAAGGCCCAGTTTACGGTCGTTCGACGTTCCGCTAGTTATATAATCCTAAAACTGACAAATGCTTTACTTTTTTAATCCTTACAGAATATAACACAGCTGTTGTTGTTCAGATAACATCTCTTACGCCATAGATCATCTAGTTGCAGTTTGAACATTAGAAGACACCACAAATAACAAATGTATTAGAAAAGTAAATTAATTTCACAATTATAAGGTTAGGAACCGTTAAATATTGCCTGGATTTGGGGTTAATATAAAGTTTTCAAATTAATATCTAAAGTTTATAAACATTTTCTTAACAAACCTTACACCAGCTGGTCAAAACTAAAGTTCCCAAGTGAAGGAAAAAGAAAGATTATTTTAAAAACTAACTAGGTTTTAAAGTTATTGCAATTGCAATTTTCAACCTCAACAGCATTTCATGTGACACATGGATTAGAATTACCTATTAGAAGTTCAGGTGTAGTCGCCCCAAGTTTCGAAATATTGGCCCCCAAGTGTCACAGCGGTATGTCTGCGGACTTACAACGCTAGAATCCGGGTTTCGATACCCGTGGTGGGCAGAGCACATTGTGTAGCTTTGTGCTTAACTATAAACACACTCGTACCTGATGATGACAAAACCTTGTCGAAACGTTGTACATTTGCTGTTATATTAAAGTTTTTCTTCAATACCCATTCAAGCCATCTCCAGCCATTATAAACACACTCGAAATATTGTTCAGAGAAAGAGCAGCCAATCAGCGGCACCCAGTCGTCACATGGACTTTGTTAGACTCTTTGAACCCAACAATGAATTTAACTAATTTTATAATGCTCCCACAGCTAAAGGTGTGAAATGTGTTGAACGATATGATATCCGAACCAAGAACCATTTGACATGTGACCCAGCACGCTAAACTCTAAGCCACGCCCACGTCCAGCTTGTTAATTATTATGAAAACTTCGGGTCGAGTTTTTTTATAAACTTAGTTATTTTTACTTGTACTAACTCGGTCAACATGAAGATTAAATCCACTTAAAAATGTTTCTTACGTTCTTCAAATTTAAAAAGTGTTATTCGAAAATAAGGATCTCAAAACATCAACGTATGCCCATTAATTTCTATACAATATTTCTTTTAAGATAACCATCCTAACTTAACAGATCTGAAAACCAAAAGTTATGATCTAATTCATCAATACGATCCTGAAACCGAAGATTGATCTGATTACATACATGGTTACAAAATTATGATATTAAAATGAGAATATTAAAACTACACAACTATTATTAATAATTCTAATTCCCATTAATAACAATTATTTAAACTCACTTGGGTAAACGATTTTTCATTATTGATGAAAATATTTCTTTACTTTAGCACGTGCCTTAGTAATCTTTAGTTACCAATCATTCACACAAGACCAAAAGCTACGCTTTACAAACAACACGAGAGAAAACTTAGACTAATATAAAGTCTGCCACATCGATAAAAGTTATAGAGTTACATTAATATTCAGTATTGCACGTGGCTACACAAAATTAGAATAAATCTTGTGCACTGAATCGCCATGTCATGTAACCAAATATTCCATTGTTTGACAACAAATTAAAACGGTTGTCTATGGTTAAAAGATTCTTAATGAAATAAATCATTTTATTTGTACACTTGAGAGTTTGGATCGTGCCAAACGTATCGGTGACTTCGGTTTGCTTTTAAAACTAACATTCCTGGTCAGATTCATTTACAGATAAATCAGATTATCAACAGTCGTCATATTGATGAAAATAAGAATCAAATTTCACAGCTTAGTGCATATCAACGTCCCGAAATTAGATCGCATTCGAGCTGCTCTCAGAGCTAAAGTCAATATTTCTTTTCTGAAAGTGTTGATAACATTCTATTTATTCTAAAAATAAATGATTCTGAGTAATCGTAAATAGAACTTATATTAAACATAATATCCCGGTTCAGCAAAACATTCTTACGGCATGTCTGTTATTGTTTCCTTCACAGATGAACCTTACACTAGAAGACCTGAAATAAAAGACGGTAAGTTTCTATTAGAGTTTGAAAAATATTTGTTTTTGTTCAGAGGTACTTTCAGACATGAAAATGATCAAATGTACATGGTATCAAATTGTAATTTTGTGACTTTGCTAAATTTTCTGATTAAAAACTTATTTTCACTTTTGATTGTTTCTTTGTTGTTAAGCACAAAGCTGCACAATGAGCTATCGAAACCCAATTTTTAGCGTTATAAGCCCTCATACTTACCGTAGAACCACCGAAGGACAACTTCTTTCAGACTTATCGGTTTGCCCCCCAGTGGCACAGCGGTATGTCTGCGGACTTACAACGCTAGAAACGGGGTTTCGATACCTGTGGTTGGCAGAGCACAGATAGTCTATTGTGTAGTTTTGTACTTACTTCAAACAAACAAATAAAAACTTTACACCAAAATAACTGCCATAGACATACACTGACCTGAAGACGAAAGGCAGAACACTTTTGAAACGTCGTCCTCTACGCTTGTATCTCTATAACTGGCAGTTGCCGTCCATTCTACAAAATTTCTTCAAGAAAGAACTTAGTTTCTCCGCCAACAGATTTTTAGATTGTAATGCTAGTATTAGAGATTAACAATATCTATCTCCAGTTTATTTAATCAAATTTATGTGTTAAAAATAATTTTGCGAATTTTTTCCTCCGATTTCTTTTTCATGTAACTTGATCAACGTTTGCTGAAACACTGGCTGACATAAGAAGAGTATTTAGTATGTAAAATTATTCACACCGTAACATTTAGCACGTGACATTATTTGCATTGTGATAACAAACCACATTGTTTTAGCTACTGACAAAATAAATCTTGCTTTTAGAACGAAGACCGTTGCAGTATTATGTACATCAACCGAAAGTGCTGATTTTGTGGCTCAATCGATTTGTTTGTTTTGAATTTAGTGCAAAGCTACACGAGGGCTATCTGCGCTAGCCGTTTCTAATTTAGCAGTGAAAGAACTAGAGGGTTTGTTTGATTGTTATTAAGCAAAAAGCACAACGGGCTATCTGTGCTCTGCCCACCACGGATATCGAAACCCAGATTCTAGCGTTGTAAGTCCGCTGTGCCACTGGGGGCAAGACTAGAGGGAAGGCAGCTAGTCATCACCATCCACCGCCAACTCTTGGGCTACTCTTTTACCAACGAATAGTGGGATTAACCGTCACATTATAATGCTCCCACGGCTGAAAGGGCGAGCATGTTTGGTGGAAAGGGAATTCGAACCCGCGGTCCTCAGATTGCGAGTCAAGCGCACTAACCACCTGACCAGGCCGGGCCCCTTGTGGCTCAAATAGCGACTTACGCGAGACAACAAAATATAATGCACTATGATATTTAACAAAGTTTCCTTCAACTACTCTATTACAAAAGTCAGAGAAGTTAGGGGTATTGTTAGTTATGTATTTATTGTCAGTGGTCAAGACGTTTTCAACCACCTTGTTTGGTTGATACTAAGCCACCTTGTAAATTCAGAGACCTGATGTACGGTATGAAACTTTAGTAAGTTTACAACACAATCTAGCACTCTCAAATAAATGCAAAAAAGTAAAGGTATGATTTATACAATTGAACAGCAGTTTGTTTTAACTTTAACTGTAAATATAAAAACTCCATAAAGAAGGTGTTTGGGTGCCTCACAAACTTCCCGATGATCATCGTTTCCAACGTATGAACGTTGTTTCGTCTCTTCTGGCACGTAATGCGCGTGAACCATTTTTGGACAGAATTGTCACCGGTACTGAAAAATGGATTCTCTATGCGAATATTAAACGCCAAAAACAATGGCCCAGTCCTAGACAAAAACCACTTCCGACCCCAAAACCTAGAGTCCATCCGCAGAAAGTGATGGTTTGCATTTGGTGGAACGTCAAAGGAGTAATTCATTTCAAACCCCTCAATCCACAGGGAACTGCCAATACAGAGATCTATAGTCAGCAACTGGAACGTTTAAATCAAGCCCTTCATCAGAAACACCCTTTATTCGTTAATCGGAAAGGTGTTCTTCTTCTCTTCGACAATACACGTCCACATGTGTCACGTTTGACGCAACACAGGAGTATGGAATTGGGTTGGGAAGTTCTCCCTCACCCACCATATTCTCCAGCTATGGCACCATCAGATTGCCAACTTTTTCGTTCGCTACAACATCATTTTAGTAGGAAAACGTATGCAAATGTGGAAGGTGTTAAAGAGTACATCGACATATTTTTCGCTTCAAAGACAAGTGATTTCTTTAATCAGGGCATTCACAACCTGATTGTAAGATGCAAAAGCATCATCGATAAGAATGGAGACTATTTCATTAATAAATGTCTTGTTTTGATATATAAGTTGTTCGGATTTTTTCATCTAAAAAAGGCGACATTAATTTCTTGAAGACCTAATACGTTGATACTTATATTTATTTTTTTTTTACTTTTATATTTTTCTAGGAACAAACTTTATTTAATCGTTCGGGTATAATCTTTTCACTTTGGTCACTTAATAATTAACAAAACATATACTATTAAATATATGGAGAATAAAAACATTTTAGCTAGTCTGTATTCTTTGTTTTTCTCTATGAATGATTACTACCTCATATTTTTTAAAGTACCCCCTGCTTGAGGCTATTAGTTCGACAGATTTTAGTTTCTGAGTTAGTAAATGGAAGTTTTATAAGTTTTAGATATTTTGGTTTAGTAGAAACAGCCAAAATAAAAATTAATAGGGAGGTGTTCCACACTTCCCCGTGTAAGTTACGCTTATGTGATAAGATGTTAAAAACAAGGTATCATAGACTTTTTTCAGTAAGTTTTTTAACACTTATATCTAACACTCTATTTTCAGAACCATGTGAGAAGAAATACTGCCCTTACAATGCTGACTGTGTTGTGAAGCGCTTTGGTAGAGCATCATGTCAGTGTCCTAAGTCTTGTCCTTGGGGGTACAAGGCTGTGTGTGCTAGTGATGGTATCACCTACAGCAGTCCCTGTAGAATGCGAGTAGAAACGTGTCGAAAGCAACGAAGAGCGTATCTTCAACATGATGGACCATGTAAATCTACCTCAACACTCTCCCACTGAACTGTATGTCGTCCCAGATCTCGAAACCCCTTCCCGCTAAGTTTAATCCCATATCTTGAAAGTTTTACCACTAAGTCCAATCTCAGATCTTAGTCTTAGATATTGAACACTTTCCCTTAAAATGAATGAGATCGCAGATCACAAACACTTCCGGCTAAGATAAATTTCAGATCTTGAATTCCCCCCCCCTCTAAGATGAATTTCAGATCTTGAATTCCCCCCCCCCTCTAAGATAAATCTCAGATCTTGAAGTCTTTCTCACTAAACTAAATGTGATCTCAGATCTTAAACTATACATCCTAAGTGTTACTAAAATTTAATCAAAGAGAAATATTCCTACCCGTAATTTCAGATGTTTTCGTTAATTTAACATCGCAATTTGAGTAAATAGTCTGCATTCATGCATCATGTGATTTTTTTCCCAGTTTTTAATACTGTTGTAAGGACAACAGAACAACCATGTCCTGCGACACATACATTTTGTGACATCCTTTTGTCTAGAATTTGTTTTTGTCATATATAACTAAAATTTAGCTAACGTCCAGGTTAAAATATTTTCTTGATATAAACTTTCGTTTTCTAGACGTGAGGTACTACTCGAATATCATAGCAAAATATATCTAAACGGACAGTTGAACACAACACTTTGCAGTGAATACACAATTTGTGAATCTCTTTTTTATTTCTAAAAAAACAATTGTCCAAAGATCTAAGTTTAATACATTAACCTGATTAGCATAATGCACAGAATACATGACTTTCTCACTCCCTTGTGGGTCAGATAGAAAACATTACAGCTTAACCAAACATACAGCAGTAAACAATAAACTACTACCAAGGCGGCATTGTGCCAGATCACAACAAGACAGTGCAGTACTTTAGTAGAAGGTGGGTATTAATTATACTATCCTGCTTCATGTAAGGTTTTTTTTTAACTGTCTTCCATTCTCAAAAGTCTTCTGATAGATAACTTACAGCTTTCCTTAATAACGCAGTTAAGACAAAGATCTTGTGGTTCATTCATCTCTTCAGCTTGCAACATCCTTCAATATTCACATCAGTTAACTCTCTATTAGATAAATAACAGGTTTCCTTAGCGATTTACTCGGTTGTCTAGACTTTGTGATTAACCAGTGTCTTCATTGTGTATGTACAATACACAGATTTTATAAGATTCCTTGAGATTTACTGATCATAACTGCTACCTCTGTGATGTTTTAAACAATTGAAAACCATTAATGAAACTGAATCCTCTCGTGGTAATTATGGATACTTTTTAGACTATCAGATTTTATGAAACCTTTCATTTTACAACTGAATCATGCGAAATTTAAATGAATTTTTTTCTCTCATTCTAATTTATCTTATATATAATATATATTTCAAAATGGTATAACCTGTAAACCTTTAAATGTTTTTTTTTTTTAGGATACTGGTTTTAGGTTACATTTTTCAAGCAAGATATACAAATAGGTAACTTATAAATTGTCTTTTTTGTACACAAAATATTGACCTTTTTCAAACCGAATATAATTCTTAAAATGTAGAAAACAATATTTTTACTTCATTATCCATTCTGCACCACATGCAGAGTAATTTAGTCCAGAGACCTAATAAATGATGTTAACGAATGTGTATCTTCAGAGTATACCATTGATACTAAACAGGATATGCTACTTTACACGCTGGAAGTTATCCTTGTAAACTGTCTTCGTCACGTGCGAAATGATTTTTAATATTTAACCATCAAATTACAAACTTGTGTGTATATTATTAGTAGTAACAAATAAATGGATATAGTGTGCAATTGAATTAATAACAAATAAATGTTCTTAGTGTTGAAAATATATAAAATTCTCCTAGAGTTGTGCGTTTAAATAATATGTTTTGTTTATTTTGTGCAAATATAATTAAATTATAGTCTGTTATTCATAGTTTGTGTACAAAAGGTTATATATATGTGTTTAAAATTATCATCAACTGTCTCACGTCAACAAACTTATCATTAACTGTCACATCTGAAGAAACTTATCATTAACTGTCACATGTAAACAAAATCATCATTAAATGTTGTGGTGGGCAAAGCACAGATAAAAAGGTTTTTCAAGTAATTTTGGACTAAATTTATATTTTATACATTTCCAAAGATAAATATAGTAGTTTTTCAATGATATAAATAATCTTTACTCAGTTGTAATTTTAATCATTTCACCAGCAACAGGAAAAGATATCAGTATGACAATATTACATAAACAACAATTTTACGGATTCACTATCTCCCGTTCCTATGATTTATAGGGACAACTTGCATATCCATTCGTCTTTATCCTGGTTATCATTATGGAATGATTTCGATGACGTTATTGATGTAACCCATTGTAATTTCGTCCCAACTTGTCAGTAGAAGGCACTGCAACTCAGCTACAGTAACTGGTTTAGGGTCGTGATTAGGAATTTTCCGGCTCAGTTCGGCCGAACATTTCTCAATAGGATTACAATCTGGAGACTTTGCTGGCCACGGCAATCTTGTAACATCCTCCTGATCGAGATTATCCTGCACAATACGCGCAGTGTTGTCATTCTGGAACAAAAAAGTTATTTCCAAGCTTAGTCCTAGCATATGACAGAAATATCGTCTCCATATGATGTCTTTAGGAGACGCCACTGACGTTTCCCTGGAGGATATGAAGAGTAGTTTTTCCACCATGATGAATAGCTGTCCAAACACATACTGCACCACCCCCTGTGTGTCCCCTGTGGGAAAGACAGTCTTTTCTCGTCTGTTATCCAAGCAAACAACGAATACGAATCCTGCCATAACCCTTAACAAGCCGGAAACAGGACTCATCTGAAAAGATGACATGTCGCCAGAGTCCTAACTGTCAGTTGGCAAGCTGTTTTACCCAAGTAACACGATGACGGCGGTGAAGTCTGGTTAGTATCAGTTTGCAAATAGCCCTTCTTGCAAAATAACTTTGTTTGGTCAGTCTCCTATTCACTGTTCTTCTGGATACCCTGGAATTAATGTTTTCATGCCATTCTTGTCGGAATGGGTTGCAAAACTTCTTTCGACATTTGCATGTTAACCTGATCAAAACACGGTCATCTTGGGCAGTAGTTTTTCGGGGTCTACTAGTAGACTTTCCTGGAACAACGTTTCTTGTAGTCTGATGAGGTTTCAGGATTCTGGATACAGTACACTGAGAATATCCTACTGTTTTGGCAATGTTTGTTTGCTTCATACCATTTCTGGACAGTCGAACAGTTAAATGCCCTATAACTTTTGGCACGTAACAAGGCATGACTCTACACCAAGTACAGAGAAATTGTCTGAACAAAGCACTGATCTGTTTCGAAAAATATTATACCAAAAGCACACCGTTTTATACAAAACAGGTTTGTATGTGTGTTTTGACGAACAAATACTCAAAACAATTTATACAGACCAGAATAACAACTCATACATGTTTGTCCGATCAGGCACTACCTCTATGCATGTAGACAATACTGTACCATCAATATAGAAAAGCATACAAACATTTTGGCCAAGACTATATTGGGATGAACTGTTTTCTTTCTGCATACTTAGACAAATAGCAACATATTTGTTAAATGATAAATAAATAACTACAAAAATCATAGTTTGTTACCATCGCCCCCTGAGGGGAATCAAGGGTATTACAATCGGGTTTGTGTGTGTGTGTGTGTGTGCGTGTCTGTCTGTCTGTCTGGGTTTCCGCGCTCGTATCTCGAAAACTAATAGGCCGACGTACACAAGATGGAAAGTCAACATGGGACAGTCTTACCCAAATTTAATCCGTAGACTAATTCTGAATCATATAGAAGCATTTTGTTATAATGGGAAGATAGGGCATTTTCAGGTTTTGGGGTAATAACTCTGTAAAATGTGATCGAACTTGTACCAAATTCCATGGGCACATTGAGGTTGAGACTTCAAAAAATGATCCTGATCGTTTATCATTCTGGATCTGAGAAGGATTTTCTGAGTTTTCGAGGGTGAAATTTGACTTTATCCAATATAATCTCGAAAGGAGAGGCGTGGCGAGAGTATGCAATCTCTCTGATTGCTCTTGTTTGCTCTGTTTTAGCGAAAAAGCTACACAATAGACTATCTATACTCTGTCCACCACGGGGAACTGAACACCGGAATTTAGCGTTGTAAGTATCTAAACATGATGTTGAAACACTTGGGGACTTAACACCATAGAAGCACACCAAGTAATTTTATAACCACATTTTTATGACGTTTATTTCATAAAATATTATTGTTTTATTTTATGTTCACTTTATTATATTTCTCTTTGCGCGAAACAACACCAATCTACTAAATTTCTGCCAGAATTATGTTTTCTGTAACGTTGAAAAAAATGGTTACTCTTATTAATGAATGAATACTTTTAGCAACTAGATGGCAACACTTACAATAATCTCAGCCAAAACTTTTTATTTTATTCGATGACGAGGAACCCACTTGGAGACTAATAATGGCTGGAGACGGCTTGAATGGATAATGAAGAAAAACTTTAATATAAGTTTAACATAACAGCAAATGTACAACGTTTCGACAAGATTTTGTCATCATCAGGTACAAGTAGTTTATACTGACACAGATATATGTATACAGTATGGAAAAAAAAGAAGTCACATGACCGGATACTGTTGCAACTTAGAAGAGATATCTTGTCACCCCAGGGTGTTGGTTTAGAGTAAGGTTATTTTGTTCAATTAAGATGGATTTCTTGATTTTTCGTTTGTTTATGTTTGATTCTTTGTTTAAAATTACTAATAAAGCACAGTCCTACATGAACACAACTTACATGAACTGAAACTAATTCACTCCAAAAGAATTTTAAAACAGTAGTTTCATTGCTCGTCCCATTGCATATATGCCGTTAACAGAGAATTGGGTACCCCATTAAGCCCGATTAAAATAGTGTTTTTAAAAAATCACACATTTTACGAAAAACCGTCAACCTATTAGGTGACCAGGCTGCTCAATCCTCCCCTGATGATTTAGTGTGTGAATTTAAACCCAATTCTTCTCAATTGGCCGAACTTTATGAAGTATGACAACAACTGTAATGGTGAGAATGCTTTTTCAAGCTGGTGAAATATTATTATAATTAAGTATACTTGTTTTAATCTCTTCTATTTCTTGCAAATCCATAAGATACTAGATAAAGAATGCAATGTTAAAGATATAATAGGCCTTATACTAATGTCTTATGACAAGTGTAATTAATTATAATCATGCTTCTACAAAGGCGGCACTGGCACACGGGGCCCGTTCTCCTATTCTATTTGATAGTGCTCCAAATCACCAGTTGGTATCTTGAAAAATCAAAAGAGAAAACCATGATCAATATCATGCTGAGACGCCGAAAATTCCCGCACCTATAGACCCGAGCTCTGAATCTTTTAAGTACCTAGTAACGCATGTTGGAAAAAGCATTCACACCATATCAAATTTTTTATTTAAATAGCATTCCGACCACTATTGTTTATTCTCAACCGATCTGATGAGCTCTGGATTAAGCAAAAAGTATTATAGCTAATAGATATTACGAACATGGTGTGGTTGGAATATTATTATTATACAATCTTCTAATTCTTAAAAATCCCTAAGGGACTAGATGAAGAATACAGTATTGAAAAATATAATAGTCCAAATTTTCCATCCTGATACTGATGTTATTCATATATTTGAGCCTTTGTCACCATTTGTCTTAAGAGAAGTATAATTAAGGGGTGTTGCAAAATAATTCACACTTTTTTCCCCGAGAGCATAACAAAGTAAAATAAGATTTTAATTCAATCAAAAAAGTAATTCCAAGTATCAATATCGCTTGATTGTGCCACCATTGTTCTCACGCAGAAGTTTTAATTTATTTGCAAAATATTTCAGCAATGCAACAAACATGTCTGTTTTAGTGGCTGTCTCTGTGAGCACATCAGTGAGAAAACGAATCAAGGTTTCACGTTTGTGTCTCTCGCATTCAGACAAAGTTTCCAACATTTCTTCTGTGCATTGTTGAACGAAAGCTCCGACATTTTCGGCAGAATTTAAATCTGGAGAGTTCCCAATCCACATTCCATCACTTTTCTCGGACCACTCTTTCAAATTCAACAATTCTGAAACTTTGAGGCATTAGTCAGATTTTTCAAATCTGGCATTGAGATGTGTCGATTGGAAGACTTTAATTCTCGGAGCATGTCTGCGACTAGTTTCTGAGCCATCCCGAAGGCAGCACATGCGACACGAACCTAAGTTCTAATGAGCACCATGATTCAAAAGTTTTCGCAAAAAAGAAATTTGAAGAGTCAAACACCCAAGAGTACGTTGAAATGACGTGTTCTCACGAGTGATGATATTCGCGGTCCTACCAAGTTCGTCATTACTTCTAGGGAAAAAGTGTGACTTAATTTGCAACACCCCTTACTTATGAGGTATGGTTGTGCCTATGACCGAAAACATCGATGACAACTGATGATCGATTTGAATGCTTGCTGACGTTGACGATCATGGCCATCCATCACCTTAATCTCTAGTAGCCTTTATAAGGTCTAAGTTGGTATTTTATTTTTATTTTCCATCCTGATACTGATGTTATTCATATATTTGAGCCTTTGTCACCATTTACTTTTCTTTATTTGAAAATTTCCTGTTATTGCAAGATTTTCTTTACTCTCTCTTCTCATAATGTGTCTTAAAAATAAGTGTTGTAAGCTATATTTTCAATGTTGTAATTTTTCGTTAGCTAGAGGAAGCTGCGGGTTGTAACGACGATGTTCAGATAGAAAGTTTGAAAAGACAGGCCTAAAATACCTAGAAATTTCTAAAAACTTGATATTAAGTTTTCTAGTAAATTCGAGAGTTTATTATAAATACAAGGTTTATAAAGCTTTTGAAGATAGTGGCGTTCATTCTAAGTGGTAGCATTAATTAGTCAGAATTTATTTTCGTTTTAGCCAGAGTTTGTTACAATGAAGTATTTGGGTCTGTATTAGTTATCACGTATATTAAGTTGCTTGAAGTAGTAAAGTAAGTTTATTCTTTATATTGGATTACTGCAGCTAGGGTCATTTGTAAATGTACAATTTACCACAGTGTTTGAACTTGTAGAAAATTTAAAGGATGAAATAAATAAGTGTGTTATCGTCAGATGGATTGGATATTGAATTATTTTCACCAGATATCTTTTTAAAAACCGCCAGCAAAAGAATTGTTACTGCATAAGCTGGATACAAAGTTAAAGTCCTTTAATTGTTACATATTCCATATAATATAATAAACAATAATCATCCTTTTTAACTTTAATGATTTTCTTCCTAATTATAGATTAGTAACAAAATTACAATAAGTTTAATACATCTAGTCAATTAGCTCTATCCAATTTTATTATTTAAACGTATTCTTAGAGTATTTTAGTTTCAATACCGTTGTTGGCTAAAGTCATTTTCCAAAGTTAATAACAATAATTTATTTAGAAGCTATCTCTAGCTCTCTCTCCACATCAGATACATCTCTTTCTTTTATGGTAAGTGTTGTATTATGACTTGAATGTACAAAGAAAAAAAAACGATTATTTTAACTTTCATTTATACTAATTATTATTAACACTTTTTTGTTATATTTCGTAAAAGTGGATATTATTTCAACGTCAGAGGGCGCTTTACTCTAGTAACGTGTGGCTTACAAATTTGGGGTAGGTGAGGGAAAGTTTGCTAAAGATATTTAATTTTTTTTTTTTATGTAAGTATTTATTTATTTACATAGTCGTATCAATATAATATATCTGTGCGTGTTGGCGGGAGTTTTCAGTAAATGTTAAGTATTTATTTCAACTGTACATATATATTGTATTTAACAGCACTCAGTTATGTTATTCAGCTCTAATTTCCAATGTGTGTAGATCACTTTAATTGTAGGCTTACAATATAATTTTTACTGCTGTTTGGAAGATTGATTACCACTATATATTAACATTTGTTTGCCAGTGCTAGTGGGATACAGCTTTTAACCTCTGATGAACTTTATACATCTGCTGAAACATCTTGGCAGTGGAACCATTGTACTCAAGTTTGTAACTTGAGCATGCATATTCGGAAAAGTCATTTTTGTCTTAATGGGAAACATAGTTCTTAATCTGCTTAATGTTTTAAAGATACGGTTAAGTTCTACCTATGGAAAATTTTCATATGCCATAACTAATAAAAAACAATGAATAAGCAGCATTTTTTTTTCCTTCTCCAAAAAACATTTGACAAGGGTGGGCCTCATGCTTAGCAAATTACAGAGCACTGAAGCAGAATTTTCGCATATAAAGCTGCATTGCCATATCTAAGACATTTGCCCAATGTAATTAATGCTATTTAATGAATGCAATATTTATATTAAATCTACCTAATATTATAAATAATTGAATACATAATAAATTAACCATCTGTATATGGTTTTGTTAAATTGCACACATCACAACCTTTTTTGCAGTTACGTTCCAAATTTAATAAAGCTACTTTATCAATGTAATTCAATAAATTTGTCATCAAATGTAGTTAATGTCAAATTTTAATTTCTAAAGGAAAAATTTTAATAAATTCTCAATCTTCACTTTTCTATGTCATATGGCACTTGTTTGCTCTGAAGTTCACATTTTAAATAATCTTTCAATTCCCAAATGCCTCTGAGTTTTATTGCAAATTACAAAATTATATTATACTGTAGATATAAACTAACTTTATAGCTTCCATCTGTTTTACTTAGATATAAACCAGAAAGTCCAATCTACGTGCCATGCCCTACTATTATATACTGTCTTTGAAAATGTCAGTAATTTTCAATAACATCTACTATTACATTATTTATAATCAACAGAAAGAGAATGTTTTAATTATCTGTCATACAGATCCAAAGTTTCTTTTACTACATTCAGCTTGACCAACTAAAGGAATTATTTTACACACTTATAGCTTAGTTAGAAAGCCAGTTAGATTATTATAGTTACAGGATATTGTATACTTTGTTCATGTTATTATTTTGTGTTTTAAGTTGAATATTTGAAATAGATAAAAATTTGGTAAAGTACTCATAACAACCCTTGTAAAATTAGTGTTTACTTTTTTAAGACTTTGAAGCTTCAAATGCAAAAAAAAGTATGAAGCTTACATGGAGCACTAAATTTTTTGTTTTTATGTATATTTTTTATTTATTGCAAAAGTAACTAAGATGTAAAAATTATAAGCTTATTAGGTCAGATAATAAAATATAAATGAAAAAAATTAAATTATAAAATTTCTCCACAAGATATGCATATGAGAAACCCATGCATTACATTATTCAATATATTATAACTTGAGTTCTGCATACTTCGAGTGATTTCTAGCTTGTTACATTGGTTAGTAGTTAGACACAATTTGAATAGGAATAAAACAATAAAACTAGATAAATACTGACATTAACTGTTATGAGTCTGAAGCTGTTTAGGATAAATAATTGTAATTTTCTATTACAAACTGCCATCATTTTAAAAAGAAAAAAGAATGATTTAGATTTATTTTTGCATTGGTTAAAAGGTAGGTCAAATGGATTGAGCTGGATTGTGTGAAGGTAAAGAAAATAAATAAAATATAAAGTTTTACTGGAAAAATTTGCTATTCATTAAGGAGGTTCTAGAGGTTATACAGACAGAATTTGAAACCTGTAATGTGAAAAAAGTATTTTTAATTTTAGCTTGAAAATTACTTTGCACTTAAACTAGTCAAAATCTGAGTTAGACTCTAACTCCATAAATTCACAGACAAATCTTTAATAAAAATACTTAATTGAAAAATCAGATTTTTTGTTTACCAAAAACATATAATGTTTACTGAAACCTTACCAAATTTAATGAGATAAACTTACTGCATTAAAAGTTATAGTATGGTTAGTTTCATGCCTATGTGGTAGCTGCAACGCTGGTCAAAGTGAACAAGCTTTTGTTGAGAGAATTAATTAAATTTAATATTGTGAATTACAAAAGCTTGTAAACTTGCATCTTTTTAAATATGTGGCAATTTCTGGCTAAATGTCCACAGCACAATAGCACATCCTGTGTATGTATACATTACCTCTCATGTAACTTGACAAGATCTACTTTTAATTTACATTGACAAACGTGTTTAAAGTGAGCTTGTTAAAGTGAATCTGCTCAACGGCCAGACTTTAAAAGGAGCTTAAGAAAAGTTATTATAGAATTTAAGGAAAGTTAGAGATAATAGATATAATTTTAAAATTGCTATGGTGTGCTGGAGTATGTAAGGTTATTATACAGAAGATTATTTATATCTTGTTAGTGATTATGTTAATCATGTGATCTACATTGATCAAACAACCACACCACGATTGACCCAGCATAACTTTGGTTGGAGTTTAATAAAATTATAAGTGTAAAAGATTAAGCAATTAAGCTTTTGTTGAAGTTTATTCATTTATGATGAAAAAAGTTATATATACTCTGTATTAACTATGTTAATTATGTGATTTTTACTGATTCAATGACTATACTGTGTAAAAAAAGTGACTCACTGTAATTTATGTTAGTGTTTCATGAAATGATAGCTATGAGAGATGGAAATCTCAAGTTTGTATTAGATTATGTGATGTAGGATAAAGAACGTTACGCATAATCCATAGCTGTTATGTACAATTGTAAAATCATTTCTTGTAATGTCTGTATTGGAGATTTTTGTGAAAAGCTGTGAAATTGTCAGTGTTATAGTTTTTAAAATGCTATGTGTTATTTATTCAAAGAAAATCCTTCATTTAAAAGTTTGTGTTAGTGTTTTAGCTCCCTATAAAATCTTCCAAGTTATATTCTAGTAGATCTAGTGAGTTGTGTTAGATATATATTATTTGCATACTTTCTTTGGGATGTTTGTGTTGGGAAATAGAAAATATATAACTTTAAAATTAAAATATTGTGTTTTATTGTAAACCTTGAAGGAAAATGTTTAATTAATCCAAATCCAAATAGTGTTTCATTTGCATTACTTGAACTTTTTTTAAGTGCTAGATGTGTTTAGCTATGTCAAGAAAACTACCTGCATGCTCTGTTTATTTATAAAGTTTTATGGTAGTTTTTCTTGAGAAGTTGTATTAAATTGATATTCATGCTCAAAAAGAAATGAATCTGCTACTTGCAGGTGAAGTTACTAACTATGAGTATGCCTTGTGCCTGTTTAAAGATGTGCGAGTCAAACTGCATTAATGTATTTTTAAGTAAAAATAATTATGGCTTATATGAATTCATTCAGTGTAAAACAGTGAGCTTTTAGGATGAGAGTTATAAAAAAAGCATTTAGTATAACCTATGCAAGTTATTAATTTATAACCATTGTAAAAATATTTTTTAATTGTAAACTTAAGCTTTGACTGATATAAATGTTGCTGAAATCGGATTTTTCAAAACATTTAGCTTTGTTTGCCTTACATGGAATTTTTAATAATTATGCATATAGGTATGTATTAATACCTGTCCTTTCTAACTATAATGTTATAATATTCCTGCAAGAGTCCAAACATATAGGTAAAACACCAGCAATTTGTTGCAGAGGACCAGTGTTTTCCCTTTCTTTAAAGTGAACATGTACTGTATAGTAGGCAGTCCATGTGACATCATTAAGGTGAATCAGTATTATAGTAATAATTTTAATTCAACCCTCCTTGTTTATTACACTGTTCTAGATCTTATTATGAAATATACATGAAATTATATCTGTTAGATAAGCTTTGCTGAGGAGTAAAACAAAGCTCACACTTACATGTATTTTCAGTATATACATAATATATGGATGTCTTGTCGATGTAAGACTAATATAAATGGCTATCTTTCATCCACTTATGAGTATATTTTAGTATAAACCTCTCTCCCGCATGGGCTCAGTCCCTTGGACTGACCTCATAACCATTTTGTGCTTCTTATAGTTTTCATGCTATAACTTTTAAATTAGTAGGCTACTATTTGATTCATGAAATTTGGCAGATTATCAATAAACATTACAATGCTTTCATATGCAAAACATAAGATTTTTTTATTAAGTCTTAAGGTTTTTAAGCAATGTTTTCCTCATGCCTTTTTTTCTTTTCGTATGTTGCCTATTCAACATGCAAAGTAATT
>NW_013666957.1:152338-167990 GCF_000517525.1 Limulus polyphemus
ATTATATATGTATATAGATTATTACTATTTAGAAATAAGTTCTTAAACTTATTTTTCTTAAAACGTAAAACAGTAAATAAAGCAAACAATTATCTCTTCTAGTTACAACCTTTGTACTTGGTTGCTGCTTGAAGTAGGTTGCTAAGCTTTTTAAAATTTTGTGTGTGGAGGATATGAAACAAAATAATTTTTTTAAAGTTTATATATATATATACAGTTGGATAACCAAAAAATCATAAATTACTATATCGATACCACAGAATTCCACTATAATTTATCAAGCGTAGTAACTAAGCTGTATTTGAGTCTTAAAAAATATGAAATTTTGAGCAGACTAAAGACACAACCTACCTTCTTGAAATCTTAGTTTAAAACAACAAGATGGCATCCTAACACATGAAAATGGCTGAGAAAGCCACTAGGGAGACATTCTGAGCTTTTGATTGGTTATTCACATCATATATTTAAGTAAGTGTATTTAAGGTACCGTTTCCAAAAATTGAAAGAGGTGAGCAGGGCCACTGTGTTTGATTCAGTGATGTCTCGGCAAATAGAAAAGATTTGAGGTTATTATTTTATATTTTAGTTTGTCAATATCCGTAACTTGAGTTCCTAATTTGTACGAAACTGTAGACGTAGTATTTTGATATCACAAACATCTGATTTGAACCAGTGCTGCATTCAACATACCACGTGAAACACAAAAATCGATGTTTAACAATGTTTTAAATTAAGAAATTAAATAATTTGAATTATATTCTACAGTTTGATACCCAACTTATTGACATAAATTCATGAAATAGTAATTCAGTAAAATTTTGAATGTAAGTCAACAAATGAGATGACATGGCCTTTGACCCATGCCCCATCTGGAGAGGGATAATACTATCTTTCGTATACTTTAGTAAGTAATGTTAAAATATTTCAATATAGATCTCATTAAGTGATGTCATTTCTCATAGTAAAGGTTGGTAATTTCTTTGTAACTTTGTTAGTCCTTGTAGTTATCATATGAATTTATTGAGTTTATTTATATATTGCATCAGCATCTTCATTTTACATACTGTATAGTTTGAAGCTCACACTTAATATTATCAGTTATAGAAATGTTACTGTTGTTTTTAATACATATGGTACATGTTATTTAGAGAGTATTGCACCCTTAGAGTTTTACATTTAATAAGGAACTATTTTTTTATGTATCATATACTGCAAACAACAGTGTATCACACAGCTTTCTGTTTTCTATGTCCTGTGTACAGGTACTTAACAGATCAATAAATTGCATATTCTTGGGGTTCTCGTGTCTTAATGATACAACATACTGTACGTGTACCTCTTGAAAAAGTAATCTACTCTATGTATTATTTCATGAATATAAATGAAAATCAGCAATACTTGGTAGTGAAAACAAACTTGATATGATATGCAACATTACAGCAATGTTAACATGGCATCATCAGGTGACCAAAATACAAGGAAATTGAAGAAAGAACACTGTAAAGTGTAGAAAACATAAAATCCAAAACTTTTTAAACCATCAATGGTGTTGAATAAATTGTTCATTCAAGTGTAGGTGTTTGGTGAACAGCAGCAGGGGTCCTACTGGCTTATAGTAGATGAGAGGTTGTAAGACAGTCACACATTATTGTTTTAAGTGAAAGTGTTGGTTGTTTTCATAACTTGATGTGCAAAGAACAATTTAAAGCTACTGATAAAATGGAGTGCCTGGATATTTGTTCAAGAAGGGTTTGTCCTTACACTTTGGAAAATTGGCCTAAAGCTGCTAATCAGCAGTCTTCTCTGATTATTTTCTTGATCCAGAGCATCCCAACGGGTTTCTTTTTGTTGGAAGTCTTGTCAGATTGCCCCCTCTCCTACTCCTTGTCCTTTTGTTCCTTTTTAATGCCCCACCTAATAGGGCTGGCCATTGTGAATCATGGAGGTACTTGGCTTTGGAGTTGACCATTGTCTCTGGTCTGGTTTGAATTCAGCTGTCCAATTTTTTTACACTTTTGGACTCCCTTAGTAGAAGATCATTAGGTCACACAGGTACTTTTTGTGTCTTTCTGCACTAAACCTCCTCTTTCTTCTTCTTCTGTTGTCTTTCCACCCCCTCAGGTTCTGTGCACATTTGGCATCTAAAGCAGGCAGTGTCTGCTGTATGAATTATGAATACTGTGTAAAAGGTTCTCAACCTCTCTCTGGGTTTTTGCTCCCATCTTTTTGTCACTCCCAAGAAGACTGATTTAGATAACCAAAGTTGATGTTTCAGACACCTTTCTTTACATCCTAAATTGCCACCCATTGCTATCTCCAGTTCGTCATTTTTAGTACGAGGCCCTTTTCTTTAGATTAGCTAAGATCCTATATGTTTTCAATTGGGTCGTGAGTGCATTTGAAGAAGGATGTATTCATTGGTTCTCTATTTACATTATTATATAAACAACTGGTTTCTTCTTGCTCTGTCCAAAGAAGCATCTACAGCTGCAAACTCCCCCTTCTCCTTCTAGAAACATCTCATTTGGGTTGGCTGATCAATTTCTCCATGTCTGTCTTGATCTCCACTCAGTATCTGATTCACTTGGAAGACTTTTTAAACTTGTTTGTAGAGTGGGCTCAGCCATCTTTTTTATGTCTTTGGGACATGGAGTTTCTGTCTATCAAAGATTTCAATACTCTTTCTCTTCCAGCAGGAGAAATTCTATCTTGTTTGGGAATTTTGGTTTTGCTCAAATCCTTTAGTCTTCTTAGCATACCCATATGCATCCCTTTTAGTGGTTCCTGGCATATCAATGGAATATGTCCAGAGATTCCTTGTCATCTCTTGCTTTTGTGGTGGCTTGATCAGTCCCACATACTGCTCAGGTTTGGGGGCAATTCTTTACACCTACACCATTTTCATGGTATGGCCTCCAGGAGAGTGGTCCCTTCATATCAATGCCCTCAGACTGTTGTGTCTTACATCAACTGGCATGGAGGCAACTGACCTATGAGCCTCTGTTCTCTGCCTTCTGGTTCTATATTTTCTTTTCTTGGGCCCACAATGACCTCGTTTGGTTGTCAACCCATCATTTCCCAGGAGCTTTGAACCTGGTAGTGAATTGACTGTCTTACTTGGACTGAATCTTTTCCATGAAGTGATCTTTCTATCCTCTAGTGTTTCAGTGGATTTGTCATCAGTTTAAAAGGCCTTTCATTGATGCCTTTGCAACTCCTCTCAACACCAAGTTTCCTCTTTTTCTGCACCAAACCTGAAATCTGCAATTTTGGCAGTATATACTCTAAGCCAAGATTAGACCAATCTCTTTCTTTCATCCTATCATCTTAATTGACTTCTTCCAACAGTTGTTTCTTATTTGCAACATCCCTTGCCAAGATCTTCTCATTGCTCCAATTTGACCAGCTCAATCATAATTGCCACTTCTGCATTTTTTGATGTTTGATATCCCTTTTATATCACCCTATTATTACAAGGTGTTATGCCTTCATCTTCATGTATGCGATTTGTCCAGTCTCTTGCATGATTAGCAGTTTTTATTCTTGCAGAGTAGCCTGTTTTCTTACTTGCTCTTGCCAGCAATCCACCCTTACACTTCATCAACAGAAACAAAAAGATGGTTAACTGCCACTAGTCCATTCACCATTCCCTTCCTACAGATCACTGTACTATTTTTATTATTATTATTATTCACATCCTTTTCTACCTAGCTATTTGAGAGAGGTATATCCACTTCTACAATTGCCAGTTATAGAGTGGCTTTCTTAATGTCCTCCCATCTTTTTCTTAGACATTTCCATTTTTCTTTCTCCTGCTTTTACATACCTCTTCTGGGCTGACCTCACTCTTCTTCTATGGCATATTTGGGCTGTTTGGTGTTATCTTTCTTGTACTTCTCACATACTTGACAATCACCATTGTCTTTTCCTGCCATGGGATTTCTCTTGTACTCTTATCACCTTCCACTTTGACTGGTTATGTTCATCAACCCATCTCACTTTTTTATTTTTAAATGGGAGAGGATGTCTGTTAACTTTATCAGATAATCTCCCATAAGATTCATCATCTCACAGCTTCTCTTGCTTCTCACTGTTAATATCCCTTGGATGAGATCTTGTAGAAGGGAATGTGGACAACCCCTGACATACTTGTATCCCATTACTTTACATCACATGGCAGTTCTGCCTACAGCTGGGTTTCATCTCCCTCCAGTTGCAATTCTACAGTCTTCCCAGAGACTAGTGAGATGAGATGTTGGTTATTTTATGATTATTTTTGTTTTACAACTCCCTCGATGTCAGTAATGTATATATCAATATATATATATATTGTAAAGACAATGGAACACACCAAATAGCTTGTGATGCTACACAGAGAATTTTGCTCTTTCTCAAAATCTGCATCAAGCTGGAGATAAAGTGTTAAGCCCATCTGCTCCTGCTCAATGGCCACTGTTGGGTTTTTTTGCTTGCCTGTTTTGGTAGTATACATATTTTCCCTTCCAGGCTGTATTTCACAAAAAAGGAAAATGACAGTACCAGGTGTGTGTCTACCTTCAAACCTGGCCAGTTCCTACTGTTAATATGCTCACTAACCCGTTGCACAGTATATCAGTGTGAGACCTCATAAAGATGTGATGATTCTTGTTTGATCCAAATATCTCTCCAGCATTCTCCCTATGCAAGTGACCCAGTCTCAAGCTGCTAGGGAGATTGATATGGGGAGTTACCCTTTGAGCAGATGTAATCCCACTGGTATAATACACCATTGATGGAAAGAATTGCTGGGGTGTTACCTGGAAATGTAGTACAGGCCACCATACTACACTATGAACTAAGCCATTTTTCTTTGTTAGGCCAGCCAGTTGGACTTTGTATTGTCCTTGGGATGCAGGTCTGAGATATATTCTCCCTGCACCTGATTATTCTGGTATGTAACTCATGTATTTATCCAGTACAGCATGGCTTGACAAATTGCCCTTGCCACACAATACATGCTTGCTCAACTGACTGCCTGGGAGATAATGGCTGTTGAGCAGTCTTGCATTTCACTCACCTGTGTGACACTTTATCACCATCCAAAAGATTTTTCTGATACTATTTTTCGCTCTACCACCTATATTACACAAAGAGATTGATGTGGTCTCCCACTGAGTGATACCCTGCTAGGCTACACACACCTCTCTGTTAATGGGTGACACACTCCTATCTGGTGCTATGTTTTCAGAAAAGAACTCATTTTGTAATTTCTTTCTCTACACCAACCTTTCCAAAATATTATCAATGTGGGATTCTAGCTCTTTTTTGTTCTGTAGAGAGGTTAGTAAATGTTTCTGAAGTTAACATTTTCCTTACCTGAAAATATTTCAGTTTGTTGCTCATCTCTCACACAACCTTCCACCCTTCCTCTCCACTTACAGTGTATTTATTTTGCCTGGACAAGAATGGACCTTTGTTGAAATACTAGTATTGTACTCATGGTGATTAATGCACATGGAGGATGTCACTCTCTTCTTGGTGATGAACTGTAGTCTAATGATTTACATCAAAGTTGGTGCAATAAACATTAACTCTCTCACTATGGGCTCAGTCACAGGGACCAAACTCGTAACCATTTTGTGCTAGTTATAGTTTTCATACTATAACTTTTAATACAGTATGCATATCTTCACAACATTTTGCAGGTTATCAGTAAACAATATGAGGCTTTCATACACAAAATATCAGATTTTTGTTATTAAGTTTTAAGAATTTTTAAGTTATGATTTGTGCTTGTGCATTTTTTTTAATGTTGACTATCCAACATGCAGAGTAATTTTGATTTTAGGATTAAAAGTACACTTTTATGCATCAGAAAATTGTCAAATTTCACATGCGAAACCTTATAACCTCCAGATAATTATCAGATGTTTTCTTTAAGAAAAAACTTTTTATTTTATCTATTGTATCTCTGTATGGGTTTGGTCAAGTTGAATGACCTCATAACCACCATTAAAAATTAGGAAATAGATATAAATTATGCTTTTTTTGTTCTAGAATGATTAAAAATTATAACACAAAACCACAAATGTTTGTTCTAAATATCTTAAATCTCATAACATTATACATCTATATATATTTATTATTTTTATTACATTGACCTTTCAGCCATGCCTGGCTAACATAGAAGTTGTAATGACGTGGCATACGTGCACTCATGTTACTATATCCAAGAATATAAAACTTGCCTTTACCAACTGTCTTGGCTGTGTTTTAGTGGACTAGTATTTTGTAAAATAGTTATATTTCAGTTATAATACATTATATATGTATATACATTATTACTATTTACAAATAAGTTCTTAAATTTCAGTTATTTTTCTTAAAACATAGAACAGTAAATAAAGAAATATAGAAAACAATTATCTCTTCTAGTTACAAACTTTGTACTCATTTAGTGCTTGCCATAGGTTGCTAAGCCTTATCAAATTTTGCACGTGGAGGATGTGAAACAAAATTAATTTTTCTTAGGTTTTATATATACATTTTGATATAACAAAAAAACATAAATTACTATATCAGTACCACAGAATTCCACTATAATTTATCAAGCTTTGTAACTAAGCTGTATATGGGTCTAAAAAGTATGAAATTTGAGCTCACTAAGATCTTACCTTACCACTTGAAATCTAGCATCAAAAGAATGAGTTTTGCCACCTAAATATTTTTAATATGTCTGACTAAAATTACAGAAGTTGCAATGATATGGTGCATGTATGTTACTGTATTCAATAGTATAAAACTGGCCTTTACAGAGTGACCTGTCTTGGCTTTGTTCTGGTGGACAAGTATTTTATAAAATACAGCCACATTTTGGTAATAAGACATTACATATATATATGTTTTTACTATTTACAAAAGTTCTTAACTTTAGTTATATTTCTTAAAACATAGAACAGTAACTAAAGAAATGTAAAAAACAATGATCTCTCCTACTTATGATTGTAAAGATGTTTGTACTCACTTGCTGTACCTTGCATGCAGAATTTTGCATGTGGAAGATGTAAAATAAAATGACTTTTGTAGGTTTTATATATGTATCTTTAAATAACAAAAAATTATAAATTACTTTATCAATATTGCAGAATTGCACCGTACTAACTAAACTGTATTTGGGTCTAAAAAGTATTGTTTTTTTGAACAACATTTTCACTTACTCCTTCCTTCCAAGATACAAGACAAAAGAAATAATCTTGGGAAATTCTCACTGTCACGAGGCTGAGAAAACTGCATGTGGGGAATTCTGAGTTTGTGATTGGTTATAAACACATGATAGAGTGAAGCAAGTTTATGAAAGAAAGTATTTCCAAAAATGAAAGGGGTGGGTAGGGCCACTATGTTTGATTTGTTAAATATAGTGATATCTCAGCAAATAGAAAAGATAGGAGGTTCTTAATTAATATACTAGCTTGTCAGTATCAGTAATTTGAGTTTCTAATTTGTAAGAAACCATAGACTTTGTATTTGGACATCACAAACATCTAATGTGAACCAAAGCTGCATTCACCATACCACATGACACACAAAAATCGATATTTATAGTTTTATTTTTTTATTTGCATTTAAATTAAGAAAGTAACTAATGTATAATACTAAAATTTGAATTATAATCTATAATTTGATACCAAACTTATTGACATACATTCATAAAATAGTAGTTCAATAAAATTTTGAATGCAAGTCTATGAACGTGATGATATGCCCTTTGTTCCCTGGCCATAGGAAAACACGTAGCAATAGGATTAATACATATAGGGGTGGAAGCTTTGTTCAAGGCTCATGATATGCTTAAAAATCTTCACAGCAGTTGTGTGAAGTAATAGCTCTTTGTTGTGCAGAGAGGTAATTATCTGAAGTAAATTTTCATACAAGCCAGGCATGTACATCATATGGTCTGTGGGCCGCATCCAATCTGCATGAGTTCTTAAAATATAACTGAATCTGGCCTACGAGCTATCCATGAACTCTTTTTCTTTCTTTCTGTAATTAATCCAGGAAAAAATAAAATTACAAGTGCCTATGAACTTATTAAATTCTGGAATTAAATTACTTTTAACAATAAAATGTAATGAGCTCATTTTCATTTGATTTATTTAATATTTTTCTTACTATGCGACAAGAGACATTACACATTCATCCAAGCTAGACGATATCTTTACCATGGGAACAAAGCTTGTAATAAAAGAGAAATTAATGATTGTCTGTACAGAAAACAATGTAATATAATATGTCATTAGATAGATGAAAATCTTGGCTTTTTATTGGTTATAAATAATATAATATTAAGTGTAAGAGAGAACTATTAACATATCCTAAAATAGAGGACTGGAAAGGTGGGTGTGGTCTGATTTTCTATTTGATGGCTCTGTAACCAAACAAGACTGAAGGTTAAGAAAATTATGCTTTGTTCGAGCAATGATGATATTATAGTGAATAATATATGTTAAATTTTGTTCTTATTGGAGGGGTGGTGAATAAATTATATACGAGGGGATGCCTAGAGAAAAAAATGTCATTTCTCACACTAGTGAAAATTCAGGATTTATTTGAATATTGCCTCATAAATTTAATAACTTGTATAATATTAAGATATGTATTATTAGCTATGAATGCATCTGATCCACCTACTGGTATGGTAAATGGTTTAAAACATTTTTCATAACTTTTATTATTTTAATAATACTCTCATTCACTGTATATTCTTCTGCTACTCTATTTCTATCCTTTTTATAGTTATAACAAATTTTGCAAAGGAAATCACAGTCTTTTTACATTTTACTTTTACTTGATACGGTGTGGCCTGCAAGTACATTTAAAAATTGCTATCTGTTCTGCCCCCTATAAAAAGTTCCACATTCCTGATGTAAGCAAATGTTAACTATAGCTCTGTCAAAATCACATTCTTACTTTGTTTCCTCCCACCACTCATTTCATTATTTTATTTATTTCATTCTTGTGTTACCTTATCTTTCATATTAACATTATTAGGTTGATTTTATTTAATATGGAGTTCCTTATATTCTTCTGACTTACACATACTTATTTTTCTTGCCTTATCTGTTTTATTGTATTTTCTCACTGTCTTTTTAGTGATTTACCTTTCAGCTGTTATGATCTTTGGCATTTTTGTAAAAGAAATGATTTATAAGTACTTTAAATCAGGAAGCTAAAGACTAGTCCATGTTTTCACAACAAATATGTATGTTAAAAATAATTCATATTCAATTAAAGTTTACATTTACAAAATTATTGAATACAAAATAGGCTTTACCTCTGAACTTCAGGATTTTCTTTGAGTGTTTTTGTTTTGTTTTTTCATAAAATGATTATTAAAATAGTTTTGAAAAAAGCATGGTATGTTTAGCTTATGAAAGAATGAAACTTTTACTACAGAGGTATTTCTCTATGTGATAGCAGTAAGGAAAATGTATTCAAGTGTTGAATATTTTGTAACTTCATATATAGATTAGATAAATGTTCCATGGGGAAGCAGCAATTAATATGAGATATTTACATATTTTTGCAGGCGTGTGTGGAAAATGATGGACAGTGAAAGCATCACTCAAGTTTCAGTTGTTACGAGGTTCTTCAGGAGGCTTTCTCAAGTAAATAGTTATGTTTGTTTTCTTTTTTAAGTGATCAAAATGATGTGTGTTGTGTATATATAGTAATTGTGTGTGTGTATATAGTATGTTGTGTGTGTATATATAAAAACATATAAGCAATACACATGCAAGAATCAGAAGTGATTGTATTTATTAACAGTATAATACACTAGTATTTTGTATGTAAGCCCTTTTCTTTAAACAGAGCATTACACCTTACATTCATGCTACTACTTAGTTTATCAATGTAGAATTGTGCAACATTGTTCCAAAAATCCTGTATTGCTAGTCACAATTCATCCAGGTTGTTTTGACCCTCTCTGTTTTTAGGTACAGACTAAAAAATGTTCATATTAGGAATTTGTGCTTGTCATGCAGTAGTTTTCAATGTTGCGTCAGCCCCCTCCCCTTTTTTTTTCTTTTTCTTTTTTGGTCAAGATATTGATTCACCACAGTTGCTGTTTGCTTAGGATTATTTCAATTTTTTGAAGGCCATGGATAGGCCTAAATAAAATGTTTTTAATTGTGTACCAGTTTAACATTAAATATTATTTATGATTTTCCTATCAGTAATGTTATTGCTTAAAATAACTTAAGGTAGAATTTTTTTCGTGATGTTTTAATTTTAAACTATTTCCAACTGTATAAGCAATAAGACATTAGTTGACTTCTAAAAGTTTGCCTGAGTTCAGTACTTCATCTTAATGAATGTTTATTTGAAGTATTATGAGGGTTCTTCTTTTTTGTATCTAAAAGTTGGATTATCTTTCTTACTTGTTCAGTCAATAGAATTGTCAATTAGGTGATTAGGCTTCTGACAAAGGTTACAGGGTTTTTATTTTTTGCCCATCTCAGGCATATTATGTTGATTATAGTTTCAGATACAATGGTGTTGTTAGCTGGTTGTTTAGCTTTAGTTTCATTTTTGGATTAACATGCCATTTTTTTCTTAGCATTCATTTCTAGTTCACTGAATTTATCATTTTGAAGTGTTCAGTGTTTGTAGAAATGTACTAAAATTACAATACAGACTACAAATAGTTGGTCTGTGTTAATATCTAGTTTCAAACCTGTTGTCCAGGTTGATTATTACTAGATCTAACAAAAAGTAATTTTGGTTCTCTTTCTTCAACTGTACACTTGATATTCCTGTGTTTAGAATTTAAATAGTCTTGGAATTTTTTGAAATGGGTCTGTTCTCTGAATTCAATAGAAGTGTCACCAATGTACCTCTTACAGACTGAAGGCTGAAATTCATATGGACAGGACTGAAACTAGTTTTGTGATGAAACAAAAATTAATTAGCTGAGATGAGAGCAAGTGGTGAGCCCATGGCCACACTGTAAATTTTGTCATGTCCTATTATTAATCCTTTCACATAGCGACTGTAACAAATGTTTCTCATTGTCATTCAAAATTGCTACATGTGACATATGGGAGTAAAATGAGTTGGAAAGTATTTATTGACATCCCACCTGATGTTGATACATGATTTCCCTCAATGTTTTCCACTCATCCCCTCAGTAACCAACAAGATATCTAGGCAATGTATGACAACTGCACACCAACAGTACCCACATCACTAGAGTGGCAAGTAGTAACCCTAATTACTATGTAAATATGCTTGATATGTTTGAATTAGATAGTGAGGGAAATATTTAAAGCAAGTCAAGTGGTGTTCAAATGCATGATGATGAAGAGGCAATGAGACAAGAGGATGCTAGCATTCCATCTAGTGATGATAGTCAAGATGATTAACCTGGACCTAGCAGAGAAAGATGTAAACAGTGTCGACAGTGGGAAACGTTTGTCTCGGTCACAGTGTGAGGGGGTGGGAACACTGGGAATATACGTCCCAGCTGCAGTGAATGAGTTAAACACAAACTGAATTTCTTTGGTAACAATTTGAAGTAGTTTCATGAATTGATTTTTTAATTAAGTCATTAACTTTAATGTCATCTGGTGAAATATTAATGTATAAAGACTATCAAAATTTTCCACTTGATAACATGAACCTTGGCTACCAGAATCAGGGAGCAAGCACAAAACTGCTGTTCCAACAACTCTGGAATTTACAACCATCTAAACAAAGACTGCAATTTAAAGCCAAATGTTGAATGCCTTTAAATAATAGACTAAGCAAAAAAATGAAAACTAAGGAAAAAGAAGCTCTGTTAACTCAAAAAATGAAACTGAAGCTAAATAACCAGCTAACAACACATCATCTTGAACTATAATCACTTGTCATGCTTGAGTTGGGCATGTATTTATCAAAATGACCAGCCTAGTTTTCTATATTTTGGGGTTCAATCTTGGTTAAGCTTTAATGTTTTTTATTTTTCATACTGTTTTTATGATATATTTTGTTGTGGAAAGTATGATTATTTTTTGAGTGACCACTTAAAACTATAGTTAACAAAATCAGTGGTGAAAGTTGTTCACTTTACATTACAATGTTTTTTCTAAAGTTTACATTATTATAAAAATTTTAATGTTTAAAAAATCTTTTAGAGTAACTTTAAACATTACACCTGAATAATCATATTCAAATGTAATTCCTATTTCTTGAGAAGAATAGTTATAAAGACACATTGGTTCATTTACTTTAAATATGAGGAGGATTGTAATGGGCAATGTATAAAATATATAACTGGACAAATATACAGTCAAACCTCGAAAAGAACAAGTTGAGTGAAATATAATAAAATTTTCTATATAGAGTGATATGTCCAAATAAATACAAATATTCTCTTAAAGCTCTTCTTTTTTTTTGTTCTAATATATTGTTTTATTTGTTCCATGTTTTTTATTTTAAAGTTTTATGCATTATTCTTCTGAAATTTTCTTAATTTCAGAATTCAAGTAAATGATTCTTTTATTGTTGTTACAGTTTGAAATTTAAGTTTGTGTTTTAATCCATAATAAATCTGTTGATTCTTTGCCAATCCATGAATAACTACTGTATTGTGAGATTAGCTTTTAAACATTGTTGGTTTCCATGTTACAGATATACCAGCAGCTCCTTGATACTTGGACACCATATTCAGCTGTTCGATGGATTGTAACAGTTCTTTTGCTTGCATTGTACATGTTACGAGTTTTACTGTTACAAGTAAGGAACATAAATCTTATTACTAATTATTACATGACAAATGTAAAAAAAGTGTAAGAAATGCTAAATTAATTTAGAAATATTGACAAAATTAAAAACAATGAATACATCACTACTTCTGTTATATTTTATATTTGTAGTTTATTTAGTAATGAAACAATAAGTGAACTTCCTCTACTCAATTTGTCTGCAATGTTATAAATTGAGGGTATAGAGAAGCTTTTTTTCAAGGCCTTCTCTCAAACAAATTGCCACCCTGGTGGCTCAGTAGTAAGTTTGAAGGCTTGTAATGCTAAATTTCAGGATTTTATCCCTGAAGTATAGTACAGCACACAGCCCATTGTGCAGCTCTGACCTTAACAACAAAAACAAACAAGCCCAAGCAAATTAAATTGAAAGAGTTAGTGGTGGAGGAATATCCTAAAAAACATTGTATACTATTGAGATATTTTTGTTTTTTAAGAGATAATCCTGTAAAAAGTAAAGCTGCCTGAAATAAACTTAGTGACATAAAATGATGTAAAATTAATAAAATTATTATTTAAAATTTCAAAAATACAAATCACATATAATTCTTCTCAGAATTACTTGGATTGCTTTTTGGATGGACATTATGAAACTCACTAGACTAAATACAAGATTGAAGTACACTACTTCAATAGCTCTGTATTCAAGTTCTGGGATTATTTGTTGATAATAATAGCAAACAAAAGTTGTTCAGAGAGAAAGAAAAATTAATTTGTTTCTTCTAGTTAATGAATAATATTTATGATATGGACAACAAATCTCATCATAGACCCTGTTAAGTTCATTTAATGCCCTACATCATTCTGTGGTATTGATCATTTTGGTTTAGTAATATGCAGGTATACTATAATGAATTCAGTTGCATATAGCTGCTTTAAACAAATGTGCACGTAATCCGTTTGTATGTTGGAGAAGAAATGTTGACTGTAATTCTGAATTTACTAAGTGTATCTACATGAAATTTGGGAACTTTAGTAAAATTTACAAGTCTGTTGTACACAAAAAAACAGATGGATTAGAAAATATTTGTACCCAAGATATGTCTGTGAATTGATAACATCAGGCTAACTCAGACTTTTGACAATTTAGAGTGGAAGATGTTGTTCATGTGAAGAATAAAAGTTCTTTTGTCCATTGTATGATTTGCATATTGCATAACCTCTAGAACCTCCAAAATGCATATCTACAGTTTTTTTTTTTCAGTGTACCTCTGTATTGTATCTAGTATTTAATCTGCCACAATCTTTCAGAAAATCAACAATATAGGGTAAAATGAATAGTTGGTGACCCTGACATCAAATACATAATACTGTGTAAAATAGCACTCTGTAAAATGTCATGGCCTGTGCACTTTAACCCCCACATGAGCTCATGGGATTAAAAGCACTAATTTTGAAGTGTTGTCCATAAAAGGATAGAAATTACAGGGTTTAGTGTTGGGTCTATATAGGATAGAGAAGAGCTGTCCATACAAACTGTCAAACATTAGTTGTTACAAACAACAAATAAATGAGTCCTGTTGTCACCAAGTTGCACAACATTGTGATGGCATTGGGTGACAGATTGTTACTGAGTATAACACACCTGCTGCCTCTCCTTTATTAAAAAGTAAGTACAATGCTTTGATAAAAGCATTTTGTAATTGTACCTCACACTTGTTATGGAAACGTATAACACATTAAACCACTAGTAGCAGATTAATGCAGACCTATACCTATCAACACAATCATTTGTTGACTCAGTTACACTCAGAAGGGAACAGTAATTCTTCTATCATAAACATCTCTCATTGTTACTTTACCCAGTTGAATGAAGTGTAATAGCCACAAATTCCCCATGTGTCTGCCTTAGAGATTTGAATGCCACTAACCTTTTAGCAGGTCCCACCTAAACTTGGGCTACTGCATAATAATGTTGTTATGCAGTAAAAGCCCTCCACAAATAGGAGAGAGACACACCTTCCCTATGCACTAGCTCCCTCTATGTTTTTGCACTCATTATCTTTTCTAGTCTTTGAATATATCAGATTTGTTTTGTTTTTTCTCAGTTTACCAAGAGTTACAGTCGATTAACCCTATGGCAACCTGGTGCTGTAATTTATAGCACGTAATGCTGCTCTTATCATATTTCGTTACAAAAATAAAACCAGTGTGGTGAAATTGTTTGAAATTTGAGAAGAACAGTCTTAAAATTATGTAGTTTCAGAAAATAAAATATTTGATTTTGATTTTTTCTACTTCTTTTAATAAAAATTCATTACTTAATGTAGTTATTTGTGCTTGGACTCTGGATAGTTCACCTGCAAAGTGATTTTCATGTTAAGTATAAAATATACTAATTTTTACCATACAGTTTCATATTTCCCTTGCATAATCTTTAGAACCTCTTAAATGAATATCAAAGTTTAAGGTAAATGTTTATATTTTATTTTCCATGTTCTCTACAATGTCACTAACTCCAGCTATTATCATCAACGTACAGTGCAATGAAATGTTTAAAATTAAGAAGAAATATATATATTCATTTCAACTCTTTGTTGATTCCTCTAATAACATTGTCTGTAATTGACATGCATAATTTCACATCTTTATTTTTTCACTTATAAGTTGTTTTTAATGTTTTATTTTCCTCTCCTGTTCTTTATCTTTGATTATTTATGTCAACACACATCAACAAATGCCCACAGGTGATGTTATGGTAACTTTGGCTGTTAGGTTTAGCCCCTCTGGCATAATATTTTTTGCACACTTTCAGCAATTCAGAGTATAATTTAAGAAATAATTAAACCTTTAAAATATGAATCTTAACATACAAAGTATACATAATTAACTAAAATATAAAAGTAAAACCTAAATTCCATCTAACTGTC
>NW_013666957.1:168836-198627 GCF_000517525.1 Limulus polyphemus
ATAATAATAATGATGAACTTATCCACGTTAAATGTTAAGTTTCGACTTTTAATCGGCAATAATCAAAGGGACCAATGTCACCTTTCATTACAATTTGTAAGTTATGTATATATATGTTTTAAGAAATAATTAAACCTTTAAAATATGAATCTTAACATACAAAGTATACATAATTAACTAAAATATAAAAGTAAAACCTAAATTCAATCTAACTGTCTATCAAACTAATACATATAAGGCAAGAGAAAATTGCCAAGCGCTATGGACACCACTCTCAACAATGAACTTGTTATAATGGCTCTGAAAGTAAATCTATACCATATGTATCATGTAAGGATAAACGACCTTGAAGAATGAAATCTGCTCTTTCTATTGGTTATAAGCTTGGTATTCAGCTTAGAACAGTTGCTAAGTCACCCAGCTTTTATTTTGCAAGTGGCCATAGCATAGCTTGTACTCGAGAATGTCTATAACAATTTCATTTCAAGGCCATTTCTATAAAGTTGTATCAAGTTACTAGTAGACAAGCTCTATGTACATGTAGTCTACTATCAGCAAGAAAGATATTTTTAATCGTGATTGTTTCTTGTATAACAAAATCTAAAGTTCAGTTGCTATAGCCACTTGCACTTCAAGTGAAAGCAAACGTGAAGTTCTTAATTATTCGTTTAGCAGTTTCTTTTGAAATAAAGGAATAAAAATTTAAATAATATAAAACTTTGAATCATAGCATACTTGATAACTCTAATTTCATTAAAATACATTGATAGTAAAGTGGTTTGATTAAATTTTGAATGCAACTCAGTAATACTTTGTGACATGTGCAGAAAGAGATTTAGAAATGGAACCAGAGACTATAGGGTTAAGGGACTTTGTTTCTTTCAAGTATGAACTCTCAGGTTCACGTAACTTCAATTTTCTGTACGAGTGAGGAATATTGTCACAATAGTTAAGTTTAAACTTAGCTACTGGAGGCATGTTAAACATGGATGATGTGACAACCATCATGCATAGTGTGGTGAGTTCCATTATGCAGTTGGGGAGTTTTGGTGCTCATCCATTCATCTAGCATCCTTCCCCTCATTCTGAGGGGAGGGGGGAGTATGAAGAGTTAGACGACTTTAACCATTTTTTCTTCCTCCAGATTATGGCCAAAGAACCTCTCTTCTGGTTGAGGCAAATTTTCGAACTTCCTCATATTATTGAGACCTTATAACTTAGGTATATTCTATTCTCTAATTCCTGTGTCATATTATGCTTCCTGTTCCCTCCTTCATAACCCTACCCTGAACAAATTTTATCTTTCCCTCTTCTCCACTACTGGTGTTCATGTTACTTCCTTTTAAGATCATCTACTTTCCCACAATTATACGCCTCATCCTCCTTGCCTTTCTTATTCCTTTCTCATGGCCTACAGTCGTTCAGACTTCCTCTATCTGAAGTTGCAAACTTTAGAGTCTCTTTTTGTCTGTTTGTGGGGCAGACATATTATGGTCAGCATTGCTCTCCAGTGCCATATTCTCTCATCTTTGCCTCATCCTTTCTGTGTTTTTTTACTTTTCCTCTCTACACCTTATGTTAGAGGCACTTCACTGAGCCCCAGATGATTTTATTAGCAATTCTTGTTCCTTTCTCCTTTTTACCATAGCCCATACTACTACTACTTTTGCCTTTCTTCCTGTTCATATGGATTATTTGTTGTTGGACTTGTTGGATAGGGGTACCCCTCCTTGCCCGTGTTCAGCTTCTTTCCATCTTTTTAATGGACTCCACCTTGCTCTATTTTTGGAGGTATTCCTGATTCAGTTGAATCACATGTGGAAGCTGCCCATCATCAATCCTCGTTAAGTTTGTTGGTTACTCGACTGTTCCAAATCCCTTATCCCACTCCTGTATCTCATCCTAGTCCCCCTGCTTCCCACATTTTCTTCCTTTCTTTCTTCTGCTCAACTGTCTTCAGTCCAGCATCAACTGGCTCTAAATTGACTACAGAGTAGATTCGGATCTCATGAGGGCTTGTCTGATACAGTATTCTCACCTTTGGGAACAACTTTCTACAGACAGATGGGTTACTCTAGCTCTCACTCACAGATGCTCCCTCCCATTCCCCTCACAACCCACACCCAGTTTACTTCCCTTTTTCTTTGGATCCCATCTATCTTCAACATTTGGAAGATTCAGTGTGGGAGCTGTGGCATAAACAAGCCATAGAGAGGGTGTAAGACCCTTCTTTGGGGTTTTGCTCTTGCCTCTTCATGGCACCTAAAAAAGACTGGGGATTAGCAATTATTTATTGACCTTTCCTCCCTCAATCACTTCATAATCTTCCCTCATCTTCATATGGAAAATTTATTTTCCTTTCATTGGTCCTTTTCACCCAGACTATAGATGATCAAGGTCGTAGGCTCATACACTTTCCTTAATATTCCCATTGCAAGGTCTTCAATACAGACAAGGTATGCATTACCATTATTACATAGATGATTGGCTTCTCCTGCCCCACTCACAGGTAAAGTCTTCCCTTCACACCTCTCTTCTTCTGTGAAAAGCTGCCCATTTGGGATGGCTTGAAAAAACTTCCAAATCCTTTCTAACCCCCACTTAATGTCTAGTTCACCTGGGAGTATTCTTCGACTCATTTCTCAGCTGAGCTCAACCTTCTCCTGTCCACTTGAAAGCTCTAGAGCTTTCTGTCACCAAGTCTTTCCTACTCATATTGGATGAGAGATTCTATTACTTTAGGGAACCCTGGATTCACTTATTCCTCTGGATCTTGCTCATATGTGCCTCCTCTATTGGTCCTTGCATGACCAATGAAAACTCTTACAAGAACCTTTGGACACAATGGTTCTCTTGTCTTTTCCTCTTCTTAAGAACCGTTCTTGGTAGCCTGATTGCTCCAGTACTTGTATCTCCACCCAAACCTGACTTACACATCTTCACCAATGCTTTCCTATTTGGATGGGGAGCATCTCTGAATGACATTCTTACATCGGGCACTTGGACCCAGGAGGACTTCTCTCTCCACATCATCATGCTCGAACTTTTGGCAATATGTCAGGCTTGTTCCTATTTTCTACTACTCCTGGTGGATCATTTAGTTTTGACTCACTCCGACAACTCTACAGCTGTTTCCTACATCAACTGTGAGGGGAGTAATTCTTTATTCTCCTGACCATCTCTCTGCATTTTTACCTGACTGTGTGATGAAGGATGCCTCCCATGGCACCCTTATTTCCCAAAATTCCACACTGAGCCAGGATAATGGAAAGTGCTCATACCATCCACCCATATATGCCCGTTCTTGAGACTGGGTGTTCCCCAAGACCGCTTGAGGTATCCTCGTGGTATACCCTCATATCTGTCTACTGTCTGATCCAGGCTGTACCTATTCCATATACTATCATGGAAAAAAAACTAGCATCATAGGGTGCACCCCCTGCTTCCCCGGCTCGCACTTGCTGGCTTTTCAAACTAGGTTCACACAGCCACCTGTTGTACTGTCTCTAGTGAAGGACCTTTACAGCTGAAACAGAATTGATGGAGATCCAGGCATTTTCTCCAGGTCTCCCATCACTAATTCCTCCTCCCTTGTATTTTTTTCCAGTGGAGTAAGGGAGACCCTTACCATTTATCAGTTCTTAACTGCTGGGGTGGTGGACCATGGATAACCTTCACCGATTGTGACCTAACAGCTGGGGCTGAAACAAAGGTTACCAATCAGTGGGAAGTGGAGCAGCAGTGAAATTATCAGTGTAGTGCATGTCACCCCTCATATAATTATCCCTACAACATACCAGAAGCACTTCTTACTATACTGTGCCCTCCTCCTGCAGTCTACTTCTGTTCAGTAGAGTTGAGGTGCACATGCACCACTATACCATGTCCTCTTCTGCAGTCATGTCTGTTCAGTTGAGTCGTGGTGAGCACACATTGCATGCTTCATATTACATAATTAATGACATTACTTTCTGCACCCTCCTAGAGTTTAGGTGAGCATGCACCACTATTACACACTACAGCATGTATTTTGTGCACTTTTCCCACAGCTGATGTCATTCAAGAGTCTGCTGGTAGAGTTGAAACAAGCACACACACACTATTAGTCTCTGTACCCTTCTCTCACATCTAGTATCAATCTAATAAACCTGATGGTAGAGTTCAGATTTGTACTATTTACAGTCTGAATGCACCTCAACCACACTACACATATTGGTTTTTTTACCTCTCTTTGGCAAGTACTCAGATGGCCATGTTCTTATTCTGCCCATACCCACAACACATTGAGCTCATTTACCTCTTCCTACCATCTACTCTGGGTGAACAGTGTACCCTGAAGGAGATGAGATGCAGTCTCCCTCAAGTGTGCCCTTATGGAGCCCCAACTATCAGGTTTCACACTCCATGAGTTTTCTTCGGGTGCTTTCTGAAGGGAGCTCATCTAGGTAAGTTTTGTACATGTCCACCTAATCAATATGAGATTCTAGTTTTCTGTGTGAAGAGGTGTATATTATCTTGAAAGTTAACTTTTTCCTTACCTGAAAATGTATTTCTGATAGATACCTCTTCCCACATTTCCAATGCAACTTAGTATTCATTACCTCATCAAAGAATGAGTGCAAAAGCATAAAGGGAGCTATTGCACAAGGAGGTTGTGTTGACCTTTTATTGATGGAGGGCTTTTATTGCATGATAATGTTATTATGCAGTAGTGAAACTCACAATAAATCTCATGAGTTTTGTTGGGAGTTACCTAAAGACTAGCGGCATGCAAATCTCTAAGTCAGACGCACAGGGAAGATAGCTTTCTGGGTGAGGAGGTGAGTATTTATCAGAAATACATTTTCAGGTAAAGAGAATGTTGACTTCAACAAGTTATAAGGAAAGAAGAAGAAGAGAGAAAACTATTTATCTAAACCTAACTGTTCTTTGCATTTTCCAGTAGTAAATAAGATGTTGGAAGCAGTGTAGAAAAGAGCCCTTTTGTGGTGTATATTTATGAATAAGACATTAACAAACATACCAATTGAATAATAGTTGCATTTAGCATTGTGTAATTATGACATTGATAAAAACACTTTTACTATGTATGTTAATTGAGTTACCTATATAGTTAAGTTATAGTGGTATGGTAATTTTTCTATTTTGTTTCTTCTAGGGCTGGTATATAGTTACTTATGCTTTAGGTATTTATCATCTAAATCTGTTAATTGCTTTTCTCACACCAAAAGTTGATCCTGGACTTCAAGAAGATATGGGTAAGGATTTTTTTTTGTTTTTGTTAGAAGTTGTTTATAATAATTAAGTATTTTAGAAGTGGCTTGAACCACATTTAATGTTAATGGTATTTTGACTATTCATAAATTAGCTTTTTCTATACATACAACCCTCCAGTGGCACAGCAGTAGTCTGAAGGCTTTCAACACTGAAATCAGGTTTTGATACCTGTGGTGGGCACAGCAAAGATAGCCCATTGTGTAGCTTTGTGCTTAACAACAAACAAATACATACATACATGAAATATACTCACAAAACTTTTATGCTGATGTATTTTTATGCAATATATAATCTTTTACATTTCATCTTTGAAAGTTGTGTGTTAGTGTCTTTAACATTGAATAAATGTTTTACATACTACAAAGAATTAAAAAGCTATAAAAATGTATATTTGCTACTAGACAGAGATTATGGGCTCATTCATTATGGGCTTACATATTTATAAGCCCTCTTTATCAATCTAAGAGAATAAAATTCATTATACTTAATTTATCTTCATTTTATTGGTCTACTGACTAAGGGGAAAGACCAACCCCAAATTTTCCTGATGTTAAATGCTCAAAATTAAATTTGTAATTGTAAAGGATATGTATTCCTTGTTTCTTTCATGTGATTTATTGTAAGTATTGATTATTTGCAACTACTCTGTATATGACTTGTTCAGCAAGCATACATTGTACAAAAGCAAGGTTTGCAACATTAAATAAAAAGAGAATAAAATTACCTCCTTAATGCAACCACCATGTAACCATGATGCTATATGTACTTACAACTCTGAATGACTAAGGGTATTGTCACAAAACTTGTCTAGCTTTTAGTAAAAATTTAATAAGGTATTTTTACTAAATATTTTTTGTGAATTTATGAAGCCTTTACTGAGTCACAGTAAGGCAAAGTTATCTTCATTTATAAGAATGTAGAAACGTTTTTTCATCTTACAGTTTCGTATTTCATTTGCGTATCTTGTAGAACCTCCTGAATGAATATCAAAAGTTCTTTTTTGGCCAGACTTCATATTTTATTTCTTATTTCCTCTACCATAACACTAACTGTAGTGAAATCATAAATGTACAGTGAAATGAAAAGTTGAAAAATACAAAATAAATTAATGCCTTTTTTTACTAGAGTGACTGCAGATGATAGCATACAATTATTTATCTTTATAGCCTCAGATTCTAACTTTTTCACACCTACTTTTTTAATTTTATGCTATTATTATTGTACTTTGGACCCTCTTTGCATGAAAAGCAATATATTAGAGCAGAATGTTTCCAATACAACTTAGGGTAAACAAACAATCGGGTTACAGTCATGCACTAACTGCAAGAGTCTTTCTAGCTCTCTCATTGAAATGAATCTTGTTATATAACCTAAGAAGTTTCTGTTGTTTACATTTTAGTTACTTTGGTTGAACATGTATAACAATAAATAAAACTTATAATTAAAAAGAAAAAAAGTAGCACTTAGTTGCACTTCACTTGATAACTTATGGCTAAATATAACTACAGTGAATTATGACACATGATACTTCTCGTTCTATCTGATTATGACTGGATTACATTTCTGACTTTCTGCTTTTCTTAACAAAGAAAAAAAGATAGTTTTGGTCAAAACGTGATTTGCAAAAAGAAGTGAAATTTAACTGTTAAACTGGCTTCCATTTATTGTTAATGTTCACCTAAAACATAGATGTTGTTAATTTTCAGAGTTAAAGAAAGACATTTAGATGTGAATGTGTGGTTGTATCATGAAACTGTAAATTAGTAAGTTGTTCTAATATATGTACACACACACAAATATATAACCTTTTGAAACCAACTAACAATCCCTGCTTTTTAAAATATTACATGATTATTACCAGTATATCTATTGTTTTGTATGCAAATGTACCCAGTACTCTGCTACCCAAATATAGTATTATTGATTTCAAATAGTTATGTGTATGTTAGCAATATTAATAAAAATTGGTTCAGATTTTTGTTTTTGTAAAACAAGTACTACTCTTATTTGTTTATTCTATTGCAATCCTGTGTAGATGATGGCCCTGGTTTACCAACAAAAGCCAGTGAAGAATTTCGCCCTTTTATTAGAAGATTGCCAGAATTCAAGTTTTGGTAAATGTGATAATTATGTCAAGGAATTGATCATACGCTACTTAAATACATGTGTTGTAATTTAGGGTTATGAAATGTGCTTCTTTGAAGCTTTATTGAACTGTAAAGTTGGAAGTATTTAGTGTTTGTTGAGAAAGTATTTTTCTTTTTAACACTGTAAGCAAGTAAAATTGGAAGGTCAATTTTTGAAGATGACATTTGCCTGATGTACTCCTTGAAACTTACTACAAATTTATAGATTAGCACACCAAAATACAAATAAAATTTTTCCTGAAACAATAACAGTATGTAATTATTAAATTTGTAATAACTAATAATGCAGGTTTATAAACATACTTTAAAAGACAGAAACAGATATTATTGTTCTTCAACAAGAAATTAAATATTAAAATGTCAATTGTTAAGATGCTATAAAAGGTTTAATGTTGGAAAATATAAGGGTATCACCAGCATATCCAAAATACCATAATGGACATAGTTATTTAGGACATAATTTAAATTAATTCATGTAATTATTTTAAAGTTTGATGTAAAAAGTGAAGAAAGTTCCCCTTGTATATTGTCAAATTGTCAAGCTTTTAAAGAGCTTTGGCAGTTGGTTTTTCACCACTTTTAGAACTCAAAGGGTGTCAATGATGTTCCTTATTTTTTTCATTTTTGCAATAAAAATGATTAAAATTGTGTGTAACCTAGAACAAACTAATTGAATAATATTGTTTTTTTTTGTTTTTTTTTTGGCTTTCAAATGTTCATTTCATTTTTCTATCATTTTTTTTATGTTGGGAAGCTGTTTTGAAAAACATCTTAGAATTTCAATTATTTTGATTGATCTGAAAGTTCCATTTTATATGTCCAGTCAATTTAAACTTTGTTGATATTGGTTAACATATTTCTTTGAGTACTTTATTTTGCCAGTTGTGGTAATTACCACTTCTGGCTATAGATCTAAAAATAAAACAACACAAAAACCAACAAATATTTATTGGATACATAGGGCCTGACTTTTTACAATAGTCAGTTCAGGCTAGGTAACTGTATTTTTCTTAACAATGTTCTTGGTCAAGGTCAATTTGCCCCCCAATGGCACAGCAGTATGTCTGCGGACTTACAATGCTAGAATCTGGGTTTTGATACCCATGGTGGGCAGAGCACAGATAGCCCATTGTGTAGCTTTGCGCTTAATTACAAACAAACAAACAAGGTCAATTTATATATAATAAGTATAGTTTATTATCAATAAATAATGTTCTTTTATTTATGTGCATAATTTCAACATGATACACTTAACATTAATATTCAATAAATAAAGATTTTAGTTAGTATAATATTTTTACATTACCTACATTATTTGCTAAAGTTTAACTAACTTACCTGTTGTCCTGTCACAGAAGAAAATTTCTGCAGGAGCTCAGTGTAGGCATTTTCTCAAAAACAATAAATTACTTCTCACACCACTATATTCACTATGTTGATGTAAATAGTCTATAATCTGATTTATCCAGTGGTATTTAAACTTAGTTTATCTAATTTCAAAGAGGAGCTTCATTAGTAACTGTTCAGGTCACATACTATGAGATCATAAAAGGGTGGGAATGAAAGGCTGTATTAATGAAACCACTGAAAGAGAAAGAAAATCATGTAAGAAACAAAACAGGGATAAATACATTCTCAAGAGATGATAGTTTCTTAAAAATATATAAACCCATGCTTTGGGAGGCAGAAAAATTCGAAATAAATCAGTAAGTACATTGTTTACAGGCAAGAAAGACTCCTATGCTAAATAAATTTTGCAGAATGAAAAATGTCAATTCCAAAACAATTTTGAGTTAAAAATTGTTAAAATATAGATAAAATTATTATTTCAAATCTGATATGTGGAAATGCACATTACACCTGAAAGTTGCTCTTTGTGTGGAAAGGGTTAAAAGAAGGTAATAATGATAAACTTAAGTCAGAACAGGAGATGAAATGATAGAAATGTTAGTTTCAAGTGTTTCTAACTCAGAGCTGTGCAAACAAAACTGATTTCATTGTTCATATACGATTTAGTAACACTGCAATCTGTATTTCAAAGAACCAAAAATATATAAATTCATTTGTAACAAAAAAAATACTACATCACGGTATATAAAAGTTAATAGCCATTTACTGAATTGCTGAGCTTTTATTTGTTACAGTCAAGTGATGTGATTATAAAGTTTTAGCTAACTAAAACAAATCCACTTTCAGTAGTTTAGAATATGAACACTATTATGATGTTAAGACACTATAAAGTTCTGTTCCAATGATCCATAGTCATCATTTTCACAGGTTTGTTCGTGGTACCATCAGAAAATGTATGAGCATAATATTAACTAGTTTCTAAAACAAGACAATGTTTCAATCTGAGAAGGCTGGTATAGAACACAAAACATTGTTATGCTCTACAGATAGGCAGGAGCAGTCTATTAAAGCCAAGGCCTTATGATAAACTTGTTTTATTGTGGTCAGCTGTTTACTGTTGAATTCTAACGTTACAGATTGTGTACTTAATTATTCTTTATCATAGCTTGTTCAGGACTTTTAATCAATTTTTATATTTGAAACATTTCAACCCAGTTTGTTTAAGTTAAATTTCTTACTTTGACCAAATTAGAATGGTTTTGCTATTTATTTTGCTATAAATGAAAAAGATCCAGCTGTTAATTATATAAATATTTGTACTTTCAGGTATTCTGCAACTAAAGCCATAATGATTGCCATGGCTTGTACATTTTTCGATGCTTTCAACATCCCAGTTTTCTGGCCAATTTTACTTTTGTATTTCTTTACTCTATTTTGTATCACCATGAAAAGGCAAATAAAGGTAAGAGGAACTTGCTACTCTATACTCTATTTCTTACAGATAGAACAAACTGCATTGGGAATGCACATTTTCTAAATTAAGCTTAATTAATAAAGCAAGTGAGCACATTAAACAAGTGATTTCTTAAAGAGACTATTAAAACTGGTCATTATTAGCAGGTTCCCACTGACAAAACTGTGGACTTTGCATATAACAGTGAAGACCATGTATTCAGTTTATAAAATATTTTGCTGAAACACTAATTCAGTAAAACTCAATTGAATTTACATCACGATCTGTACCTGTGTTCACACTTATTTGTGTTTTGAACATATTTGTTTTGCCATACCTCCTTTAGTAGACATCAAATCCTAGTCAGAGCTATTCATCCAGAAATAAATATTCAATTACCACTTAATACTGGAATAAACTTTCAGAAAATTCTACCCCTCATCAGTGACTCTAGACAATGGCAAATCAAAAGAACATGACTAGGATCCATATGTTGGTGAAGTATATAGTCTATATTGGATATTTGTAGTTCTCTTTTGTTCACCCCCATGAGTTCATATTTATATACGATGTGAAGAATGTATAGTATTATGCTACTAATTTATTATTCTAAATTATTCAACAAGCAGACTGTTTAATATACCAAAGATGAATATGAAACACAACATGACATTACCCTTTGTTGTAGCTATTTATTTCTAAGTTCTCCTGCATCATCACACTTCATCATCTCCATGGAAGATTCAAATAAAACATTTTGATACTCCAGGACAACCATCAGTATTATTATGTATAAACTACTTCATAATATCTCAATAAAACTTATAGAAGTGATCTGGAGAAAGCTTTAATGATATATATTTAGTAGTTAATTGAAATTGAATTCCATTCACTTCATTTATAAAATAAAAATAGTTTCACATGTTTTAATTTCATAAAAATTTGTTTTTGTAATTGTTGTATCCTTATACATCAATTCTTATTATTTTTTTTTTGCTACTAAGTATGCTATTAAGAAAAATGTTCTCTTCTGCATTGAAGTAGTAACCAGGAGCAACTAAATGTAAAAGTAGAGATGCATCACATGACACAGAGAAATGTATATAGAAATATTTGTTTTTGAAATTAAGTCTCAGATAGTATGAAACATTTGAATTATAAACTACATTTTAATACCAAGTTGATTAATATAAATTGATAATAAAGTTGTTAAATTAAATTTTGAACATACATCTGTAAAAGGCATGACATACATTTTGACTTAAAACGACTATGCCTCTCTATAGACAATTTATCCATTGTAGGCTAAAAGTTGCTTCACTATTGATCTAATAAAGAAGTGAATACTGAATGAAAAATGAAGTAAAAGCAAGTGTTTAACATGACTTACAACAACGTTTGATATCAAAAACCATTAAATTGCTGCACTCCATCTCTCCTCTTTAATTTTCTCTGTTCCCTTCCATGGAGCCCCCAGTCCCTCAGCAGTGAGCCTAGAGGCTTATAACACTTAAAACTGTTTTTCAATACCTGTGGTTGTGGGCAAAGCACAGATAGCCCACTGTAACCAATCAAATGAACCTTTTATGGGTTTCAGAGTGTCTAACCAATTAGAAACACAAACTATAAATATTGACAAGTCATAGAGAGAACATTAAGCACATCACACCCATCATAGAAGTTCCTCCCATCTCTTCATGCTTTTAAAAGAAGCCACTTATTTATTCACACTTACTTGTCATATGAACATATTTATAATCAATAAAAAGAGTGTTCTATGAACTTCACAAGTCTGACTATTGTCTTTTGTGTATGTGTGTGTGTGATCAAAGCCAGTATTTCCTGAGGAAATCTTGATGTGTATAGACTAAATTTGGTGCTCTGAGCAATAACAATTTTTTTAAACTATTTATGGCTTATTTAGAAAGGAACATAGATTTTAATAGTTTTGGGATTTTCTGTTCTAGTGCTTGTTAAAATGCATATTTGAATTCTACATCCATTATTTATTGGAAAAAATCAACATAATTAGAAAAAAAAGTGAGGATATGAAAGCAGGCACCCAAGTGCAAACTGGCCTCAGACTAAGGGAACTGCTATATATTTTATATTTATTGTTATGTATTTTCCAGAAATGGTAAACTAAAATTTAAAAAAACTTGTTAGGTTAGATAAATAAACTTAAATGAAAAATAAATTAACAAGAAACATTTTTCATGATCACTTTTTGAGGAATGCACGAGGAACATGCAGTTTGATGTTGCATAACACTTTGTTTACCCTAAGCTCGCAAATGTCCTGTTGAGTGATTTATTGCCTGTCACAGTACTGAGAGAGGGTTTTAAGAACAACAGAAAAAAATTAAAGTAAATATGAAAGATAGAAGTTAAAATTGTTAGGATAAATAATTAATAATTGTCTATTACAATATGCAAAAACAAATATATAGTTAACTGCATAGGCAACAAAGATATCAAAATTAAAGAATAGGTTAAACAATCAAAGTTTTTATTATTATTATTTGAAGAGGATAACATTTCAAGCTACACTCTTTGTCAGATTTTACAGCTTACAACAAAAACAATATGCAGTCATTCTAGGGGAAAAAAATATTTTTGATTTTGTTTCATATTTCTCATTTCAGTATCCATTATTGATTTTGCTACAGTTTGTGTTAGAATAGAGAAATAAGGGATGAAATATAAAGTTTAACCAAAAAATATTGGATATTCATTCAGGAGGTTCTAGAAGATAAAAAAATGAAATTTAAAAATTGTAAGATGAAAAGAAGTATTTTCATTCTTAGTAGGAGAATCACCTAACATTAAGATGGACTCAGTAAATGCTTTGGAAATCCACAGACGAATCTTCAGTAGAAATACTTTTTCCATTAAAAATTCAAATTTCTTTGGCCAAATTTCATGAAAATGCATGTAAATTTGGATTTATAGTAAACATTACAATGATACTGATCTGATTCCATGCACATAGAGTTAATGCACTTTTTACATTTTGTGGTGCAGAATGAAACATTCTACCTTGAAAACTGAAACCAGTAGAACTTTCAAGAATTGGTAATTTTATGAGAGAGAGAAAATATTACAATCAAAATATACTATAACTTAGTGGAAAAGTAGCTAAAAGTTTTGAACATGTAATTTTCTGTGTTGTTGTCAAATTTTGGGTATTTTTTCTCTTAACTACAAAGTTTTTTATTTTTTTACAGCACATGCTAAAGTATGGCTATTTGCCTTGGACACGAGGAAAAACCATTTATCATGGCAAAGAAGATTCTGGGAAAGTTATCCAAGTAAAGTGAGCCCTGTGCCTTCTAGTTTTACATTTCAGACACAGTTTTGAATTGTGGTAATTTGATTGAACAAATAGTTTGTTTAGGCTGTACAGAGAGGGAGGAATTTCTTTTCAAACATTTAAACTTGTGTAGTCGTGTATCTTCTCTTGGTTTTCTGAAATTTCATGGAAACAGAATACGAAAAAGGGGCAATTGATAAAGTATTTATCTGTTTTTAGGCGGCAAGTCATTTTGTTATTGTTTGCCTATTATGGTTAATCAGACATTTTTGTTTTCATCCCTGACCAGTAGAAGGCATGGTTAATGAATGGAAAATCATCTCCAGCCACCTGTACACTGCAACATGTTTTTCAATTCCAACTCTCCTGTCTTGTGTTATGTAATCAAATCTTGTATAAATGTAAAAAATTAAACACTGAGTTTTGTTGAAATCTGAGATTGTCATTATATCAGCTTTTGTTATTCCAAACATTAGCATCACAATAATGCATTCATTTCTATAAATTTGTAAATAGCTCTCAAAAAATGAAAAAATCGCAAAGCTGTATTTTTCTCATGGTAGCCTCCAATTCTTTATTTGCAACAACTTGTGAAGTTAAGATTGGACAGAGCACAGGTAGCCCATTATGGTGCTTTTATACTTAATAACAAACGTGCATAGTGTAATATTTTGATGGTTTGGATAGTTGTAATAACCAAAAATAGTAACAATTGGAAACATTAATTTCAGTTAGTTGATTATTTCCATGACATTAATCGAATTAATCGTAATTTTGAATTGATTATTTTACTTGAAACTAATTGATGCTCATAGGTAATCAATTATATCAAGTTAATTGCCTAATTCAAATAAAGAAACGTTTTTCTAAACCATAAATTTACATTAAAACTGATGCAAACTCATCATCAGTTCTTTAATGATGCTTCAGTACTATTTCAAGTTGCCCTTGAATTCAATGAATGTTAGTAATGTTCATATTTTCACAGGATGTAGTAAGAAATACTTAACTGTGAACTACAAGAAATAAATTGAGTATTAGTTTTAGGAACATGCTGTACACTAAACATACTTTGTCATAGAAGTTGTTTACTCATAGCAAAAATAACCTAACAAATGAGTAGTTCAATACACTTAGAAAGTTCTGAAAGATGTTGTGGTTTACTAATAATATGAATTTCTAAAAGTTATTTGAATTTAAAATCATGCATGATATGGTACTATCATATGTAAGGTGTTGGCATAATCATTAAATATTTTAAATAATTATAAAAGTATCCTCTTGAACATAATATAAAGTTATTTTCATGGTGTTTCTTTCCAAAAATAGCTGTAACTGATATTATATTTTGTAAATGCATCCCTAATGTATAGATTCCTATTCAAGTCTTAAAATTTTCTTTCTCAAATCTTACCTTCCTCATGTGTTGATGTGTATTGCTGTGTTAATATTTATTTTAAATTGTCATTGTTACTATTAAACTACTGGCTTTAGGTTTCCCCACCAATGACAAGCTACCACACTATTTAAAGACCCTTTGGAGCATGACAGACTATTTTGATAGTTATGTTTATGCCTTTTTTGTCTCTTTTAAGTTATAGTCCAAAACTTTATGTATTTACCCAGCTTGTTTATTTCGAGCCTGGCATGGCCAGGTTGTTACGATGAAGTACTTGCAATCTGCAGGTCATGGATTCAAATCCCCACCCACCAAACATGCTCGCCCTTTCAACTAAGGAGAGTTATAATGTGACAGTCAATCCAACTATTTTTTTGTACAAGAGTGTAATTAGCAGTAACCTATAACAAAGGTACAGAATAAAATAAAGTCTCATTTGTCATGATAAAACTCCTCAAAACATCTTGTGAAATTATGAGATTAAGCATTTAGATTGAAACCACTGAGAAAGCATATGAACTGTAAACCAGTGGTCATCATTTTCCTTTATCCACTTTGACCATGAATAGAAAAATGAAGTTCAATTGAAATTTTTATAGAATAAAACACGTTACACTTTTTCAAGGTTAATATTTTCTTTAGTTTGACTATAAATCAACATCTAAGGTTTTTTACAACATGACATTATCAGCTAGAATTTTCAAATAATTATTCTTCAAATAGTTGAGAAACTTATAGATTTCCTATCTATAAGTGTCTCAACTACAAAATCTTTTAATGTCATACTTAATATATTTCTCTTTCTCTTGAATGGAGAGGTGTTTTATGTAATTGTAGATTAATTAAAGTTGATTTTCTTAAGAACAATATACAAGCTCAGAAGTTTAAGTAGTTGAGACTTGGTTGTGAAATACAGTATTACACACAGCAAAACATTTCATTTTGAAGTTATGCTAAATGAACTGGGAAATCTTGTCATTGCAAGATAGAGATATATAAACTTATTGTTCAGACTGACATAGCATGATGATAGATTTCATCATATTTAACCCTATCCGAACTCTGTCTTTCATTGGTTATTGAATCCCAGATTTCAACATCATAAGTCCTTAAATTTACTGATGGGCATGTTAAGAACTGAATAAGATTATGTCGAAAAGTGAAAATGAGATTGTTTTTGCCACAGTTTGATTTAGAACTGACTTTATTTCTTCATCTATATTTGAAATTCGTTTACATCTAAGCTTTTCTATTTTCAAAACTTTTCATCTGTGGATTTGGAAAGCTGTTTAGTTATCAGGAGAAATCAGCAGGAAGAGTTTATTTATAATCTTAAATAATAAAAAATTAGAATATTGCAATAGTTATAAGCTTAATAATATATAATATTAAAAACAGCTTTCTTTCCAACTAGTTAATAAAAAAACAATGTAAGTTGTGTGTACAATAAAATTCTGAATTAAATTTGAACATTTCACATTTATAGTAACATAAATGACATAAAACCTATTCTTATCAGACACTTATTCTTAAAAGAAGGCAAATAATGTTTTTTTATCAGTTTTTTATGTTATTCCCATTCTTGTGTATTTTTAATCCAAGAAGGAAATTTAGATGTTTTTGAAACAAGAGAAAACACAAATCTGGAATATTTGTATACAGAGTATTAGCTGTATTTTTCAAAAATAACTCAATTTTAAAATTTTTCTGATTTTTATTATGAATAGTTGTACAAATGCAGATTAATTTTTTGTTTTCCTGAAATAAAATTATAGTAATTCATTTATCAGTCTAATGTAATATAAGCAAATTAAACTTCCAAAAAAAAGGTATATCAGACTGTTTTAGATATTTCCTTCTAATTTTCAATTTCTGAACATTAAGATGAAAAATATGCCAGATAATAAAAATAGTTTATTACTTAAGAAACTTTTTCACAAGCCTATTACCAGCTATAATTTAAAACTTTTTATCTTTTTTTTTAAATTGCTGACAACTTTTTATTATTTGAAGCTACTAAAATTTGATGACATATTAATTTGTTTGTCCGAAAACAATGTGGAACTCTGTCATTTTGCTCAATATAATTTTTGTTTTTTACTTGAATTTTGAATTCATCCTGAATATTACTTGTTACTGCTTCACATGTTATTCTGTACTGCTGCAAGTACTTCAGATCTGGCTGAAAGGCACATTACTGACACAATTCCTCTAATGTCTAAGTTTGATGATTATCACAACAGTGAGCTTTGAGGGAGTCTGAAAAGTCAAAATTGTAAATATTTTAATTAAGATACCAAAAGAAAAGCTACATTTGTAAGAAAGTTATATATATATATATTTGTTTCTTTCTTTCTTTCTTTTTATTAAACATAAGAAGAAATAAAAGCTAGTTATTGAGTTTCATTTGTTAATTGTCAAATTCAAGAAATGTTAACATAATGTGGTCAGTTTCACAATTATGATAATAGAGGCAAGAAAAACATAAGCTTTTGTTAGACTTCATAATTGTTTTAAAATAAAATCCTCGTTTTTATAGTTAACTAGAAAAGCTCTTGATAGTTACTCTTACAGGATACCAGAATCACTCACATTTGGCTTGACTAGACTAAAATTAGATAACATGTACATATATTTCTTCTTGAATTATACTGTTGACAAACAAGGATTAGGATTATATGTTTGAATTACACTGTTCATATAATTGTATGGTTGCTTAAATTATACTCTTACTTTTTTTGTACACTAAGTACACCTTGAATACTGCCTTATGTTTTCAAATTGCTACTTAGAGCACACTGTAGATACATTATTAGTTGAACTACATTGTTTATGTATATATATACACTTACTTGAACTACAATATACCCATATACTAGCTTGTACTTTAACAACACTGTATTTGAACTTAATAAATAGAACTGTGAATGGAACATACCTGGGTATTAAGTACACGTACCTTCCATCCTGAATATTATAGTATTTCCCACTTGTAATAAGGTTTTTCCATGGGTCTATGATATGCATAACAAAACCACTAGTTTTATCAGGTCAACAGTACAACACATTCTGGAAAATTTGGTCAGACAATACATCCACCAGACCAACAACTGAGTTTAGCACAGTGTACAGTTTTATTGGTTTGTATTAAGAGTAATATGCCACAATGACTCCAAGCCAAACAAATGTTTACTGCAGCTTGAAGAACTTTAATATTGTTATAATGTTTAGAGTAATCATAGTCGTACAGGTGGCCACAAGAGCAGTATTGTTAGTATATTGGTATAATTGAACATGACCTGTCAGCTTGGGTACATCAGCAACATAAAGAATATACAAAATGGTAATAGAATGGATCTTTGGGAAACTCCAGCAGAAAGATTAAAGGACTGAGAGAGAGAGAGTCATCTAAAGAAAAATAGCTGTCAACTTTCACAGAAAAATTGATTGATAATTCACAATATACAAAAGAGATGATAGATGGATCTTTGGGAAACTGCAGCAGAAGGATTGAGTGTCATCTTAAGAGAAATAGCTGTCAGCTTTCACAGAAAAATTAATTGATAGTTCAGATCTAGGTAAATGATAGTTTAGAAGTTGGTAGTCTAATAATGAAGATGAAGACAGTTGACAAAACACATAACATGTTATTTACAATATTTGAATAAAACCAGAAAAATTTAATGATTTTTCTATCATTACTACAGGATCTCTAGACCTTGAACTCTACATTAAAGAAAGTTTACTCATAGTTAAAGACTGCCCTACTCTTAATGACTTAATAAACCTCTTTATATCTAATGTTATTCTAAGTTAACACACTTAAAACTCAACTGTTTTGCAATATATATAAAATCTTTTTTTGTTTTTGTTTTATGCTTCAGTTTACCATTTTACATAATAATAAGTTAACTAGTGATTAATAATACTGTAGTGTTAGTTAATAACACTTTAGATTTTTAGATTTCGCTGAAGATGGAATAATTGTATAACGAAATGTTTTGTAAACAGTCTTTATCTTCATTAATAGAGTTAAACGTTAGTAGATTAAGCCATGGTGCCAGAAAGAGTTGAAACCTCAATCAAAATTAAAAAGTGGCATACAAGAAAGCCATTGGAGATATAATCTGATAATTTCAGAAGTTGATATAGTGTCAATAACCATGGAGGAATCTCAGCCTGGGTGCATGACAAAAGTTGTTGATCAGCAATAAATCTATCCAATCAAAGTATTCACCATTTGTAAGGATTTGAAGATTTTCAGAGTTGGTTGCAAACTGGTGCCATAATCACATATTTACTACTCATACAAAATTACGGGCAGTCTGTTGGAGACCTCTCTGGCATAATAAAATTGGTGACTTATGAATACAACAATAGTCCTGAATTGATGACAAGGAATAAAAGATCCACTGCTTAGCAAAGTAAAGATGGTATATGTGTTGTATAGTGATAAGCTAGCATATGTAAGGAATGGTAGAGGTGAGAGTATTTACAAGAATCCGTAACAGTCCAGTCTTCAGTCTTGACCACTACAAGCAACAAACCCAATTCTAGCTTTTCTTATCTGGTGGAGTGGTGCAAGGAGACATATAATGAGGCTAAATCAAGAATAATCACTAGGAAATTAACACTATCAATAGAAAAAAGATTCAGATCAACATTTGAATGTGAATCCAATAAGAATGCCAATCAGCATTACAGTAGCTCAAAAAGATCCTGTTTGTTTGAGAAAGAACATAGATTACGTTGTTCAGTAGTTGAGCCTGTGTGAGAAAAGTAATCACATATGGTGAAAGAGAGAAGAGATCTAAATTTGCTGAAACTATAACAACATCTGGTGAAGAATTTGGTTCCTAATGACTTGGAGTATGAAGAAGCAACATAGATCAAATAATATTTCACAAAACAGATTGAAACTGGGTAATTTCTGAGGAAGTTCTATTATGATAGTTGATGTCAGCCAAGATAATATAACTTCTGAAATTTTTATCCAGATGGTAGAAAAAGTCATTAGGTACGGAAACACCAAAACGAACACATGTAGTAGCAAGTGTGTCAATTCTGGGAGGAAAGTTGACAGCAGATATGTGGTATTCGAATTCAATGGCATACTATTCGTATTCGCTGAATGATTTAGTGAACACTTAATATTGTAAGAGTAAATGTCAACTTTTGTACTCAACAAATTTCTAGACTGGCATTATTACATCCGCGTTTATATCTCTTTCAGAACAAGCTTAATTCCCACGAGAAAGTTTCCCGTGGGAACGAAGTTTGTACTGAAAGATAAATTAACACTTTTCATTCTGTACAGAAAACAATGTAATATAATGTCATTTGATAGATGAAAACATTGGCTTTCTATTGGTTATAAATAATGTAGTATTGAATGTCAGAGAGAACTATTGACAAATCCTGAAAGAGAGGGTGTGGTAAGAGGGATCTAATTTTCTATTTGATGACAATGTAACCAAACAAATTTGAAGGTTATGAAAATTATGCTTTGCCTGAGCGATGACAATATTATAACAAGTAAGTCACGTTAAATTTCGTACTTTTTGTAGGGGTGGTAAATAATTAGAGAAGAGGGGATGCCTAGATTAAAAGTCATTTTTCACACTAGAGGAAATTCATAATTTTTTTTATATTGCCGTATAAAACTAAAAACTTCTATATTATTAAAATATGGATTATTATGCTATACTAACTGGTATAACGTGAAAAAAGTAGTTGAATTACATTTAGAATGTAACTTATAACTTACTAAAAACGTCGTGACATGTGCGGTAAAGGATGATCGTGGTGAGAGGGTTAAGCAATCAATCTAAGCTTGTTTATCATCGTGATTCTATGCAGACTGTTGATGCTTGGAAGGGTTTCACTGAACATCCATCATCCAGTAGTATATATTACCAACAGTGCCTTTCAATAAAGTATAACTCAAAATAAACATATTCTTCATCAAATTGTTTGTGTCATTTTGTTATTAGGAAAACAAGGCTTGGCATTTCGTGGTTTGTTTGTTTTGAATTTCGCGCAAAGCTACACGAGGGCTATCTGCGCTAGCTGTTCCTAATTTGGCAGTGTAAGACTAGAGGGAAGGCAGCTAGTCATCTCCACCCACCACCAACTCTTGGGCTACTCTTTTACCAACGAATAGTGGGATTGCCTATCACATTATAACGCCCCCACGGCTGAAAGGGCGAGCATGTTTGGTGTGATGGGGATTCGAACCCGCGAGTCGAGCACCTTAACCACCTGGCCATGCCGGGCCGCATTTCGTGGTGATACCGAAGAAGTAAATTCTTTCAAAAATCCTGGCAATTTTCTGCCCTTGCTGAAAATCATGAAATACTGAGAGCTCATTTGTATCATCCCAAGGCAGAAAATGCTACATATTTATCTCCCCGCTCAAAGTCATAGAATATGATGTAATTCGAGTTAAAATTATTGATGAATTAAAAAAGCTGGATTCTACTTTGTTCCTTTTGATGAAGTTTCTTCTCAAAATGTGGAACATTTACCAATATATCTCTGCTTTGTAGATAACAATCGTGAAATTAGGATGGAATTTATCGGCTTTGTTAAGCTACAGAGGATCAGAACAACAGGTATTATATGTGCAATTACAAATATATTGACTGATGTTGGATTATCTCTAAACGAATTGCGTGGTGAAGGATATGGTGGAGAATCTATCATGGCTGGCGAAAGATCTGGTGTCCAAAAATAAATTCGAGATATGCAAAGCAAGACCTTATGCACTCATTACGCGGTCACTCACTTAACCTTACTATTATAAATTCATATTCAGTTCCACTAATACGAAATTTTATTGACCAAGTTAACAATTTGCATTAAAGCCTCACCTAAACGTGGGGAACTATTAAAGGCAATCTATCAAAAGGGCATCCAGCATGGAGCAGCTTCGTCACGTCTTCCACTACTCAATGTGTGCGTTACACACTTGGTTGAGAATATTGAAGGTTGGGAAAGATTATATTTGTTTCATCCACTCTTATTTCACATGTGTGAGGTTATTGTGTATGGAGATGATAATTTTGATTTTGTTTAATGAGAACTGAGAGGTAAAGATAAGAAAAATGATATGGCTTATTTAAAATTACTGGAATCCTTTGAATTCATTTTTGATTAACAGCTTTACAACGTTCCCTTTACTATTTGGAGGAAGCTTCTGTAAATTTGCAATGTCCAAGCCAAGACATTGTTTCTGGCGTTTCCCTAATATTACAATGTTATAAAGAACTGAATTCACTAAGAATGAACGTAGATATTTATTTGCATCGTTTCTTCAAGCACAGCAGTCATATTCCAAACAAAGTTAATATTAATGCTAGCATGTCACGAGTAAATCAACGACAAGCCCAACATGCAAATACAGAATATAGTTCCGTGGAGGATTACTTTAAGAAAACAGTAAATATTCTTTTTTAGACCCCATTATCAGTAATCTTTCCTCCAGACTTGATGCACATGTAAAGTAAGCAGCATCAGTTCAGAAACTCACACGAGAGTTTTCTATCTCTGATATCAGACAGGCTATAAATGTTTACAGAAAAGATTTGCCAACCCTTAATATTTTTGTTGAAGAAGTTCATTGATGGAAGACAAGGTGGTTTCTACATCTCTCCAGTATAGACCCCAGATACTAGCTAACTGATTAAAAGTGTGTTTCAATGTACCAAATATCATTATGTTACTGAAAATATTTGCCACACTGTCACTAAGTTTATGTTCATGTGAACGTTCAGCATATACTCTCTGCAGGTTGAATAATTACTTAAGGTGTACACAACCCGAAGAAAGACTGAGTGCTATAGCTTTAATGCATATTCATTAGGACACTGCTATCAACATTGAAACTGTATGCAAGTTTTACATGGAAAAACACTCAGAATAATGAGGCATGCTAACATATTATTTCAGTAGTGCATACATGTACGTAAATGACAGCCAATGATTGAAATAACTAATATACTATTGTTGTAAAGAGTTGTTTAAGTAAAGTAACATTATTTAACAATTAATAACTGCTCTGTATGTAGATAGTACAATACCTTACTATAATAAAACATACATGTTTATGTTAATTTAAGTCTAGCTCTCCATGCAGTGTTACAATAGAATTGTTACGACAGCGGAAGTCACGTGACTCTGGTAACACGTAGTGAGTTCTAGAAAGATCGGGGAACATCACAAATAATCCAGTATTTGCTAGGCGCCCTCTATTCTTGTATATAAGTGTGCCAGACAATTAATCGGAATTGAATTGTAGACAGGCAGAGATAGATATGGACAATTGAGTCAAGCGCGGTAGTAAGTAACGTGTGTGAATCGTTCGTTGTGAATTATAGCGTGTGTTTAAGTTAAAGTGACTGTGGAAATTAAGTGTATTGCAAAGTTGAATTGAGAAAGAATAAACTAGTTTTATTTAAGAAAGGACTTGTGTCGCTAAAGTTTCATAGGAAAGAAATTATACGGGAAATTAACTAACGACAGAAGTGTTGTTCGAGCTCAGAGTCACTTCCATCATTATATATATAATTTCAAACAAAAAAATATATTCCAGACAGGCTATTAAACATTAAAGTGACTGGTAAATTTTCATAATTCGGCAGGTCAAATAACAAATTAGCTCCATAATCTAAAGGAGTGCAGCTTTAACATTGTGCATCATTCTAGATGGAAATATGAAATTGCTAAAACGTTACCCCAAAGACAATGTTTTAAGATGAGTGTAAACTGCAAGAAAGAGGAAGCATGGGATAGTAAAGACTACCAACCTAAAGCACAGTGATGGTTGAGAACTGATGTGGTCCAACACTCAACTGAAAGCTGTTCAGACAAAAGATATGAGTTTGAAACCAATTGTGCAGTTGCTCAAAAATAGTACAGAAAGACCATCTTGGCAAACAGACTCTCAGACCTCCATATACTCCGAAAACAAAGGAATATTGGGCATAATATGATTCCTTATGCTTGCAAGAGGGCTTATTATGTTGGAAAAGGAAAAATACCAGTGGACAGAAGCAGTAGCTATAGTTGGCATTTCCTCAGTCTCTACATTGTGAAGCAGTTCATTACCTCCAAAACTTCCCATTGGCTGGACAGTTGGGTCTTAAGAAGACAGTGCAGTGTCTAAAAATGCTTCTACTGAGTTAGGTGCCGAGGTCTGCAGATAATTGTTGTAAAACGTGAGCTCTGCTGTGAGAAAAACATTCAATAAAAACAGCATGGGTAGCTACAGCAGTATCGTGTTGAAGGACTACTGGAGAGGGTTGGTGTGGTTAACCCCTGCCACTGTATAACACTGTGAATAAATACATCATGATTGTGGTGGATTATTCCACCAAATGGTTTGGAGAAGCTCTTGTGAAGAAACTCGTCAACAAATTTCTTTAAAGATTTTCCATACCAATGGAACTTCACTCAGATCAGTTATGGAACTTTGATTCAGACTTATTTGAGGAAATATGTCTGATTTTTGGGATTAAAAAGTCCGAGATAACAGCCCTTCATCCATCTTCTGACATAATCGAGAAGGGATAAAACTGGAATTATTCATGTATGTGAATGAACATCAGAAAACACAGAATCAAGATCTTCCATTGTTACTGATGAGTTGTCACACAACAGTAATGAAGCCACCAGCAATGCACCATCAGCAAGTCCAGAAAGTTGTTAAAATGAACTTGTTCTAGTTACTTTGCGTCTTTGTTCTGTATAGTAGGTAATGTATATTCTGCCTAAGAGGATGTTACAATCAAATATATCATCCAAGTTAAAATGATTGGCACTGAGATATTCTTCGCTGGCCGAATATGATGTTGACTAAATGCAACAGCTGATCAGTGATATTATAGAACAAAGATCACTAAGTCACACTGTCAACTAGACAAAAAAGAAGAAGCAAGTTTACTTGTTGAATTCAGGCACGCTTTTTTAGCCAATTCTACTTTGTTTTCAACGTGATTTGTTCGGCAGATATTCATTTTTAGATACTGAAAGCTGACGAGCTATTCATTGATCCAGTAGAAGCAATCGTCTAAGCAGGTATGCACATTGTTTTTTGTTGTTGTGTCTAAATAAATATTATTTTCATTGCCTTTCAAATGTGTTTAATCTGTTTCCTTTTTATGCAACATAAAACTCAGTCAAGCTATTAACTACAGAACTTATTTCTTGATCGAATGTGCTGTTATTTACTGGTTTGCCTATCTGTAAATATCACAAGTGGAAGTTGTTTGAAACTACATTTCTCAGTTGTTCAGAGAGCCGGACTGTGGACATTGACGGTTAGATCCCACTATTCGGTCTTACAAAAGTAGCGCAAAAGTTGGCGGTGGGTGATGATGACTAGTTGCCTTCCATTTAGTCTATCACTTGAAAATTAGAACGGCCAGCGCAAATATCCCTTGCGTAGCTTTGATCGAAGTTTCATCAAAACATACAGTTAGTTATAGTAGGAGTTTTGTTATATAATGTGAACTTATCTACTGGAAGGTGGAGAAAGCCCCGAGTGATAAGTTGAATAAGGCCGAGTACTTTAAACCTCCTTTCCCCTTTTCCGAATGAAATAAAAACAGTTTTCATCAGAACACACTATTTATCATTGGCCTAGTTGAGCTGATGAAGGCTGATACTACATTTCTCAACTGGTCATGATATGGATTATGATACCTAATTTGTTTTTAAACGGCTCCATGTTACAATTTGCCTATTTAATGGTGGAAAAGTTGTTTGTAAGACACATAATGTAGATAAATTTTCATGTAGAATTATACACGGACCGTTCTCTACGTTAAAACACTTTTCGTTTAATTGCGAGTTTTCAGCTCCCTTACCGGAGCTTTAATCAGGCAACAATGCACCGAGAATGTTGCTAAATTAAGCTGTAAAGTTGAATATCTCTAAAATATCTTTCACAATGAAAGAGTTTAAAGGTGTTTATATACATGAAAAATATAGCAAAACAAAATAGTTTTTCTTTCTTTTTCTTATCAGTTGGCCATCTCCCTCTATCATATATAATAAGCAAAAAGTGTGAGAGGGAGTTTTCTAGTCCCAGCTGACAAAAATGGATCAGTATGAACGTGTACTACTGATAAAACAAGAAGTATTTATTTACAAAATACCCCCACGAACTTCGAATCGAGGTTTCAGGTATTTATTTTGATATATCTCTACTAATAAGGCATATAATTAACTAACGATATTTTATTATTAGTTTAAAGGAGTATGAATGAACTTGTATTAACTACCTATACTTAGTAGTAGTACTACTACTAGTAGCATTAGTACTAATAATGAGTAATATATATTAACACTATAAATACTAATAGTGATAGTACTACTACTGAGTACTGGTAGTAGTAGTAGTATTAGTATTAAAAGGGGTGAAATTCTCAACAGAAAAAAGTAGAAGTACTTGGCTAAGTGAAGTGGATCTGTTTTTGAAAAAGAAAATCTACGTATAAGCATAAAAAAAACAAACGACAAAGCCGCTCAAATATGTCCCGGTACTATTACTACTATTAGTACCGCCTTAAAATTGTTCCGGTACTCAGTACCGGTAACTAATGGCATAATTAATTAGTTTCATCCATGAGTATTACAGATGGCTTTAGTTTAAGTCTTTTCAAATTTGAGGCTGAACTACAGGGGTCGTCTAATAAATTTTAAACAGCGTCCAAGGATAAAAAAAAAATAATGAAAATGAAATATTAACAAAAGTTCAAGTATGATAGTGTTACATAAATTGATAAAAAGAGATTGAATCTTTTAAGTAATTTATCAAAAATTTCTTTTTCACTTTATAATTGTTGGGAATCGACTTATGAATTTCCTAAAAATGAAAAGTCTTTCAAGTTTAAGCTGATTTTGGGTTTCATTAGGCAGCGATACTGATAGTATTTTTATTGATGTAAATTTTCCCATTGTACCTGTAAAGTGTTGTAACTTGTATGTATTTATCAACTTTATTTTCTCTGTATTTTGTAGTGTTTTTAATCTTTTAAAATTTTTGAAATTGTATATATCATTTGATTGTGCATATTGGACATGTGTACTTGGAGAATTTTATTACTCTTATTTTATTAATTGGCACATGTTTTATTGGAGGAAACATGTCAAAATTGACACTTCTTATGGTGCCACTATAGTATAAAGTACATTTATACAAGTGTCATATTAAATTATTTTATGAAAGTAACTTGTAGTATTTTAAAGGAAAAATCAAAGGTCAGTGAAACATAAAAAATCTAAATTTACTGATGATACAAAAATTGATGCCATAGTATATGCACCATCAAAATATATATAAAATAAAAAAAACATTAAATAAGTGATAAAAGATATGTAAAGGATGAATAAATACAAGAGAAAATATTTTGATGGGTTAATATATAGCAATCAAAATGCTATTACTACCTCATTAGACTCAACCTTAGTTGAAAGTTTCCAGTACATTAGTAAGTTAACTCTCAGAGAATTATTCAGTAAGAAGTAAATTTTTCTTAAGTCACTTAATCTCATTGAGTTTTCTTACAAAACTTTTAATTCTTTCTAATTTATCTATAAGTGCTTTAAAAAAAAAATATTTGAGGTTCTTTATATGCTTTCTACACCAGTGTTTCCCAAATTGTGGTCTGAGACCCAGTATTGGTCCATGAAAAAAAAAATGCCGGTCTGCAGAAAACTAAAAAATAATTAAATTAATTTTAACCCTTTCACTACCAATCGCCATTTTAAACTTTCTCCAAGCCATTGTTGTGTATTAAAGAAAAATGTAAAAAAACAGTTTATATAAATATATACTAATAAGATTAATATTTTCAAATACATTATAATTTAGATTTTTATTTCATATAACTTGGATTTCTCAGTATCTCATTTAAGCTAATATAACAGGAAAGAAAAGTGAAAGTTTGTAATTAAGGCTATGGATCTATAGAATTTGCAAGTTGACGGCTGCCTTTATACCCTAAGTCCCTCAGGAATTAAGGTGTTCTCACTTAGTGCAATTTAGAGAGCCTCAGATTAAGTTTTACAGTGTAGATAACCTTGAGATTTTTATGAAATGCTGTAAATTTAAATCACATATCTGCAGGTAAGATCAAAGAAGGGATTTTGTCTCACATAAAAGGACCATTTGTTCATTCAAGTTAATTGGTTCTTCGACACCAAAGTTTTAGGAATTTTGTTCCAAATGTGTTCAATTTGCTTACTCTGTTAATGGAAATTGACAGGCATATGAGACCTGAGTCTTATGTCTGGTATTGCCAGGTGGCAACAGACAAGTTGCTGGTGGCCAGTGATAGAAGCGTCAATTTGTTCTGAGAAGAGAGAGAATTGTTTGTGACTTAGTTTGTACTAAGTAAATATTTTTTAAGTTGTTCATTATTAAGAGAACCCCTCTCCAATATGGACAGGTGGCTGAAGAAATATGCATCACATAAGAAAACCTAAAGTGATATGCCTAGTTCCAGTGAAACTGAAGTTAGTGAAAATAATAGACCTAATTATAAAAGTGATGTACAGCTTATTATCAAAGGAAAAGAAAACAAAGACTTCTTGGACTCAACAGTATTGTGATGAATATTTGAAGTATGGTTTTATAAGTGGTGGTAGCAATAATGATTTGCCACTGTGTGTTCTTTGATGTTCAACATTATCAAATGAGAGCATAAAACCATCAAAACTGAAATGCCACTTGGATACCAGACATCCAGAATACTTGAGTAAGCCAATAGATTTGTTCATAAATAAGAAAAATGAAATAGTTTTTTCAAACAAATAATTTCACACACTTTTTCCACAAGATCTTCCAATAAAGACTTGGTTATGGCCTCATATGAAATTTCAAAACTAATAGCTGAGACAGATTATCCGCATACTATTGGTGAAACGTTAATACTTCCTGCAGTAAAAATAATTACATCTAGTGTTTATAAAAAACAAGAAAATCAGTTAAATTTACTGTCCTTATATAATAATACAGTGAAGCATAGAATTGTGAATATGGAAAAAATATTGAAGAAACTCTTGTACGTCAAATTCACTGTAGTCAGTTTTTCATTTCAAGTGGATGAAAGCACAGACATAGTAGGTAATGCCAGTTTAATGTGCTTTGTGAGATATGATTATAAGGACAAAATTTGTGAAGATTTATTGTTTTATAAACTCTGCAAGAATGTGTAAAATTCATAGATTATATAAAATCTCATTCATTGAATTCCAGAATCTTTATACTTTGTGCAAAGAATTAGGAAGTGAATATGAGCATTTCCTATTATACTGTGAAGTTTGATGGTTATCAAAAGGAAATGTCTTAAAAAATACTCAACGAAATGAAGAATGAAGTTATCTTGTTTTTGGAGCAACATCTCCCATCAGCAAAGGATGCAACATTTGAACTTAGAGACAGGTTCATAATTTGCATTGGTTAATTAAGGTGGCCTATTTATGTGACATTTTTGGCTTCATGAAGGCATTAAATCTAAATTTACAAGGTGCTAACATAAATATTTTTAAAGTCCAGGAAAAGATAGAAGCAGCTATAAAAAAAATTAACTTGTGGGTACATCAAGCTGAGAAGAGAAATTATAAGTCTTTCTCTACTTTAATAGAATTACAAAACCAAGTTCAAGAACGTAATATTCCAGATATGATTTCCTTATCAATCAAAGAGCATCTTTTGGGCTAAAATCATGCTTGAAGGAATATTTTCCTCCAATTGACAGCAGTAAAATGTGGATCAGGAACCATTTTACTGTTGACACAGGAAATGAGGAAGGATTACAACTCAGTGAATCAGAAATTAATTCTATT
>NW_013666957.1:198860-205221 GCF_000517525.1 Limulus polyphemus
GAAAGACCATTTTAGTCAAGTCTTGTTAATTAATTTTTGACTGAGCTGTTGTGCTGAGTATCCAAATTTATCAGAAAAAAGCAGTGAGATTTTAATGCCCTTTGTCACGACTTATAAATGCGAATCGGGCTTCCCAGCATTGATTTTCTGAAAAACAGCATCATCCTTCTCATTAGGTAACTGTATTTCTTAAAAGAGCATTAATAAATATGCAGTTAATGTAAAGATTAAATAACTATGAAGTATTATTTCTTTTTACACAGTAGTATTATTAAACACCTGTATATTTTATAATCGATGATGTATCGATAGAACTATTGCTTCCAGCTTGATGTTAAGACTTAGCCATGTCTTAGCGGGTTATCTAATTAGGGATATGAGGAGGCCGGGCCTCATGAAATATTACAAAAACCGGTCCCTAGTTGGAAAAGTTTGGGAAATGCTGTTCTAGACTACTGATTACCCTGGATACTTTTTTAGTACAACTGCAGCACAGTACCAGTATTAACTAACAATATTGTTAGTTAATAGAAATTGTTTTTAGTGTTCAGCAGTTGGGCTGACTGTGCAGAAATGTGCACATTCATGGGTTTGGTGTAGATTGTATATATATTAATAAAAATGTTATTTACTGCACCCTTAATGTATATCTAACATGCCTTAATATACAGAGTGTCAAATTGTTTGTTATATATTTGGTTTCCTTTTCTAGGTCTAAAAGTTGTTTTGAACTGTATTACATTTAAAAGTGTTGCTGGTAATTAATGTATTTTATAATTATATGTGTAATGTGCCAATACCATGCTGAGAAAGTGTGATACATATTCTCACACAGGAGTAATTAAAGTTGTAGCACTGTAAATTTATATATGGGGTGTCCAAAAAGTCTGTAACCATAGGCACTTCAGTGAATTCTACAAAATGTGTTCACATGTTCTCCTTGTAATTTAAAGTAACTTTAGAAATGGTATTTCCATTCTCTTTGAACACTGCAAAGCATACTTGTGTCATTGTCAATGGTCTGACACTTGTCACAAATTTGTTGTTTCAGATTTTTGGTGTTACTGATCTTTTCTTTACACACACATCCCTTGAGCCATCCCTAGAAAAATCTATAGGAGTCAAGTCTAGAGATTTTGGGACCCATTCCTGGGGACCACTTCTGCCAATCCAATGTCCTGGGAAAGGGTTATTCAACCAAGCCCAGACTTCTGTTGCATAATGCAATGTGGTGCTGTCATGTATGAAGCAGTCACACAGACTGTTGCCCCAGCTTTCAAACTGTGGCATGATTTGTTCCTGCAATATATGCAAGTATCATGCACCATTGACTGTTAAATATATAAAAAAGGGTCCAACCATTTGCCAATCCCTTAGTCTACAGCAAACCATAACAACCAGTGGGGGTTGTCTCCTGACTACCAGTGCACGTATGGTTTGTTGACTTCTCCATTCACATAAAAATTGGTCTCGTCACTGAAAAGAACAGTTTGGGGTAAGTTCTCGTTTGTCTTGCATTGCATAATGAGCCATTCACACATCTGCACTCAAAGTGTGGATCATCCTCACTGATTTTGTGCAGGAGTTGTCTTTTGTGTGGGTGCCTTTCTGCTTTAACAAAGATGTCGTGGATCATTGACTTTGCAATGCCAAATTTTATCTATGTCCTTTGGAGAGATTTCTAAGGGCTGGCATGCATCTTGGCCAAAACAAAAAGTGTCTCCTCACTTGTGTGTGGTCTGCAAGAGGTGTTCCCTTCCATCCACACTGTCAGTCTCCTTAAATTTAGCTAGCAATTTTGCAACAGCAATGTGAGTGATGTTTTTCTTTCTCTCTGGATGACATGCGTTAAGTTCAGCAGTAACCTTCTCTGCCACACAACAGAAATAACTCGACTTTCTTGTGCTTTGATAGCACCATAATCAATTATGTATCTGAAATTAAGAAAAGCTGCAAATTGCATATGGTTCCACACATTTTGAACACCCTGTATGTTTGGTAGATGTATTTCATCAGTTACTAATTATACTGATGTTTCTGTCATATCCATGTTTTTAAAATTATTTGATATATAATAACATTTGCAAATTCCAATAGCTATGTGGGTAAATGTGGCATGCTTTCTCACAGTATTGTCAACTTATATGTACAACAATTTAAGTATTTGATATATAATAACATTTGCAAATTCCACTAGCTATGGTGTAAATGTGGCATGCTTTCTCACAGTATTGTCAACTTATGTTTACAACAATCTAAGCATTTGTTTATAAATTTACACCATAGCCTACATTAGTGAGACAATATGATCAATTTAGAATTATTTTCTCATCTACAGTTATTAGAAGTTTTTTGTAATTTGGTGATATAAAATAAAATGTTAAATGTTGAATTTTAGGCATTTTGCTCATGTAAGTTAAACTATGAAACAGGTACACATACATAACATTGTAATTGTTAGGCTTAACCATGTTCAGTGTATTTTCAAGATTGTTAAATTTTATGTTGGAGTACTTTTTTTTTTTTTTACTATCAGAGAGAACCTATGTGATGTATGAGTGATTAAGAAACTTATTCTTCAGCTAAGTTTATTCTTTGAGATGTTGTTAAAGAAAGCACAACATGTGAAGGTTTAACATAACCTGAGCCAAAGTTTTATCCAACGGGTATTTCTTTTAGGTATAATTGTGTTATATCTGCAATATACATGTCTCAATCTATGTTGAATATTACATTTTTGGAAAGGAACTGTTGCAGTAGGAATATATATGATAATTTCAGGAGTTTTAAGTGTGCTTGACATGAAGCAAGTCAATCTTTATTTTGATTTTTATTCAGTGCTCATGTTATGCATGCAAAATAGCACAAATAACTTTATTTCCATTATCAGAAAATATAATCAGTTTAGTCATTGGCTTAATGGAAATCCTCAAATGCTTTATGTATAATTTCAGCTAGGCACTATATAATAATGATAGGGACCACAGAAGGTGGGAAATCACATTATTAACAGCAAAATCAAGTTATTTATTTGAGTTTTATCACACATATTTACCTGTACCTGTAAATAAGTACAATCAATATGAAGAGAGTTTACTTTCACAAAAAGTGTTATCATACTGAATTAATTTTTGCAATATTAGCCTAATGTTATTTTTTGTCAAGATAGTGAATAGGATGAGCAAGCCAGGATTAGCAGAAATCCTTTACTCATTTTTTACTAAGTTAGATTTTGCCACACATTATGTTGCTATTAGAGCTGGGCAGTTAACTCAGTTAATCAATATTATTTATAATCTAAAAACATCAGTTACATCAATTAGAGTCATGTAAAATACCTTATTAATCTAAATCAAGGTTAATTCTATTAACTTTTTAAACATGGACTCTGTCTCAAGGATTGACCTCGTAACCATTTTGAGAATGTTATAGTTTTTATGCTATAACTTTTACATTAATAAGCATATCTTCACAAAATTTTGCAGATAATCAGTAAACCTCACAAAGATTTCATACACAAAATATCAGATTTTTTTATTAAGTTTTCAGATTTTATAAATTATGTTTTTCTCATGCCTTTTTTATTTTAAAATATTGGTTATCCAACATGCAAAGTAATTTTGATTTTAAGATTAAAAATACTTTTATGCATCAGAAAATTTTCAAATTTAACTTATGAAAACTTTATAACTTGGATATTATCAAACATTTTTTAAGAAAAAATTTGTTTTATTTGTTATTTTCACTATTGAATCTCTGTATGGATTTGGTCGATTTGACCAACCTTGTAACCAGCATGAAAAATTAAGAAATAAATATAGATTATGATTTTTTCATTCTAGAATAACTACATATTATCACATGAAAACACTAGTGTTTATTCCAAATAGCTTGAATATAATAAAATTATACATTACATATATTTATATTTTTATTATATTGACCTTTCAGCCATGCCTGACTAACATTACATAAATTGCGATGTTACCATATCCAATAATATAAAACTGTCCATTACAAAATGACCTGTCTCTTGGTTGTGTTCCAGTGGACTAGTATTTTGTCACATTTCAATTGTAATGCATTATATATGTATATACATTATTACTATTTACAAATAAGTTCTGAAACTTAATTTTCTTAAAACATAGAACAGTAAATAAAGAAGTATAGCAAACAATTATCTCTTCTAGTTATGAACATTGTACTCGCTTGTTGTAGTTGCTAAGCCTTATCAAATTTCACATGTGGAGGATGTGAAAAGAAATAATTTCTTTTAGGTTTTACATATACATTTTGAAATAAGCAAAAATCATAAATTACTGTATCAATACCACATTATTCTACTATAATTTATGAAGCTTAGTAACTAAGCTGTATTTGGGTTTTTAAAAATATGAAATTATGAGCTCACTAACGTTTTACTTTATGGCTTGGAATCTAGCATGAAAAGAAAAGTTTCCCACCTAAATACTTCAAAGAGGCTGAAAGAGCCACTAGAAAGAAATTCTGAGCTTTCGATTGGTTATACACACGTCATTGGACGAAGTATGTAAGCAAGTATTTTCAAAAATTGAAGAGGTTGGCAGGGCCACCTTGGGTGGTTCAATAAACATATTAAAATCTCAGAAAATAGGAAAAACAGGAGGTTCTTATTTTGTATTCTTCCTCATCAATATAGGTTATTGTAGTATCTAATTCGTAAGAAACTATAGACTTTGCAGTTGGACATTACAAACATTTAATTTGAACAAGTGCTGCATTCAACATACCACATGACATACAAAAATCAATATTTAGGTGTTTTTTGTTTTTTTTTTAACTTTCAAATTAAAAATAAATTAATGTATAATACTAAAATTAGAATTATAATCTACAATTTGATACCAAAGTCATTGATATACATCCATAAAATAATAGTTCAATAAAATTTTGAATGCAAGTGAACAAACATGATGACATGGTCTTTGATCAGTGACCCGTGTCAGTAGGGTTAATCTAATAAAATCAGAACATTTAACCATGTTTAAATTGGTACTAAAATGATAAAGACCACAAAATAGGTTTTCTAATTACCTTAGTATATGCTCACTTGATACAAAGCTAACAAATAATCAAATCTAAAAGTTCATAACATTACGTTAGACCTTGGCCAATAACTTATAAATACATACAGAGTTAATGACAATTTTAATGTAAAATAAGCCTAATTAAATCGCTGAATGATTCTAACACTAACAACTATTTTTCCTCTGCTTTGTGTAGATACTTGCAATTTGCATAAAAATATAGGTCTCTGTACAGGTAATGTTGGGGTTTACCTTTGAATCAAAGGAAATATTATAGTATAATGAAGCAAAAGCCTGTTATAACATCTTTAGACTTGTATTCAGTGCTTCTGTAGATACAACCTAAAATCCTATTTGCCCTGCCACCAACAACATCACAATGCTTGAATGGCTTAAGAAACTATGAACCAGAACAGTAAGATCTTTTTCTACCATAACATTATTAAAGTTATTTCCATTAAAATTAAACTCATCATTCAAATTATAATATCCCACATGCATTAACTTGCATTTATTATAACTAAAAGTAATCTGCTATTTATTTACCCAACTCACCAAATCCTTTTGTAAAGCAGTAGCATCCTACTCACAGCCAACAACACCCAAAACTTTAATGTCATCTGCAAATTTAGATAATGTATTTACTCTTTCTTCATCTATGTTATTGATGTAAATAAAAAGAGCAAATGTCCTAACACTAAGCCTGTAGGTACCCCACTTGTAAAATTAATTCAAATTGACTGTACTATATTTATAACAACCCTCTACTCTCTTCCACCCAGTGGCATAGCAAGAGGGGGGCAGTTGCCCCTGAGTGCTGGTGTGAGGGGTGCAAAATTTCCTGTGGCCTATAATGCCCATTAATTAACAATTATGCCCTCCCCTAGGATATAGCGCAACTGTCCTACATTAAATAAATACGACACAGTGTTACATTATTTGTGTGTATTACGCTTGCAGTTTTAACTTTTAAAAGCCACCCACTGAAATACAGTGAGACCGAACTGATGCACATAAGTAAATTACACTATTCCATCATTCATCTGTAGATCAAATACAAGTCCTAGAGTACAACGTACAAGTAAGTGTATGTTCAACAAAAAGAAAATACGAGATTGATGTAACATATTAACTGGTGTGCAAGGTTGGCAATATATATACAACAGGCAAGGCTTAGATCTAGATCTAGTTAACAATATAGGCCTAATGTAGTGGTTTGTAATTGTATTGGCTGATTGTAAATCATGTCTTACACCAACTAATGTACTAAACTTTAGGTCTAATTGCAGTTA
>NW_013666957.1:206221-207992 GCF_000517525.1 Limulus polyphemus
CTTCTTAGAATCTTGCATTTTGTGGTCATACTGAGGACATAACCTCAAACGAAAACTCTGGAAATTCCTGTCACTTTTGAAGTTATTAGCAAAGTATGATCCAGTAATGAGAGAGCATTTGGAGCATGTTAAAAACAAGCAAATGTCATTCTCCTGAAATCCAAAATGAGTTTATAAATCTCATGGCTTCACCATGCGAAATTATTGTTTGTCTGCAATCTGTAGAAACAAATACTATGGTATTCTATTTGATTCCACACCTGATTTAGCCCATTGTGAGCAATTGGCACAAGTGATTTGGTTTGTTGACATTGACTTTAAGACAAGAAAAGTAGAAGTCAAAGAGTCATTTATTGACTTTATACAGATAAAGTAAAAAGACGCTACCAATATTGAGAAAACAACAAGCACAAAATTAGAAGTGGATGGAAATTTATTGTTGTTCACAATGTTATCATAATGCTTCTGTCATGTCAGGCATTCAACAAAGAATTCTGAACAAAAATCCAAAAGCAGTGTTCATAAACTGTGACAACCATAGTTTGAACTTAGCATGTCTTCATACTGCAAGTCAGGAAACAACAGTTATTACCTTTTTTGGTATAATTGAAGCCATTTATAATTTCTTTGCTCATTCAAAAACCCCTAGGCTATTGGTCAAATGGCAACACGGCTGAAACAAAATGTGGTGCTCATAATATTCTGCAACGCATGCTTACATTTGATTTTCTTGTACTTTTACGTTTTTGTAGAAATCTTTTATCATCTATCAATTGAGTGCAGAAACGTCTTCAGCAGCTGCTGATCTTGATTCTTTGAAAGAGAAATTGGTAGAATCACGTGAAAAGTCCTGTCAAGAAGCACTTAAAGTGGGCAAGAATCAATGTGAAACATGGGGATTGACCATTGAAAGAAGAAAAATAAGTCATAAACGAATGCCAGGTGAAAATGCAGCTTATGCTGGATTGACTGTTGAACAGGAAATTTATCGCATCATGAAGGATGTTATTGATCGCTTGATTATAGAAATAACAGGAAGATTTTCTCCCTTACTAGATTTAGATTCACGGTTTGGATTTCTACTAGATGTGCAAAATATTGTTTCTGGAGATTTCGAAGATGGAAAATTGCAAGAAAAATGTTCTGATTAAGCAAAGAGCTATCCAGGTGATATTGATGGACCAGAATTGTACAGAGAAATTAAAGACAGTAGAATGTTGACAAGTAAAAGAACACAGACCGATTTTCCTGAACCAATGGTTGCAACTGATTTGCTAAAATATATAATTTCATATGGTGAAGATGTTTTCCCAAATTTAAGAATTGCATTGCAGATTTTGTTAACAATTGGGGTTTCTATTGCTAGTTGTGAAAGGTCCTTCAGCAAGCTGAAATTAATTCTTACATACTTGAGAACCTCAATGACTCAAGAATGACTTAGTAACTTGGCAATATTAAGTATTAAAAAAAGACGTACTTAATACCTTAAATTTTGATAGTTTAATTGATGCATTTGCAGCAGCAAAAACACGAAACATTCATATAATGTAACCATGAATACCAGAATGCTACTTGTACAAGATCTAGTTAAGTATATGTACAGTTTTGTAAACTAATAAAACTAGTTATTTGTAAACTTAAGTAGTATTTTATCAATCTGTTTTATAATCCATGTACATCACAAGTGACTGGCTTCTCATATAAAATATAAGTTTCAAAACTAGGGATATAACAGAAATTTATTTTTGCATGCTTGAAAGATTACTCTATC
>NW_013666957.1:208029-212045 GCF_000517525.1 Limulus polyphemus
AAATTAATTCTTTATGTTACTGTCATTAAGTGGGTGATGAGTCACAAAACAAATAATCAAAACATTTCAGAGGTGGGGGCACCAAAAGTGTTTTTGCCCCCGGGTGCTGAGAAACCTTGCTATGCCACTGCTTCCAACTAGCCAGTTTTGAAACCAATGAGCCAACTTATCTCCCACATCTACAGAGATTAATGTTTTTAACAAGCCTTTTATGTAGCACCTTGTCAAATGCTTTCTGAAAATCTAAATACACCATATCTACAGAGAATGTAAAATGATTATTAAGGCAAGATTTTCCTCTCGTAAATCCATGCTGATTATACAGACTTTCAAAAACCTTTCCCACTAATGTTAGACTCGTAGGCCTATAATTATTGGGACAATTTTTATCACCTCTCTTGAACAAAAAGTAACATTAGCCAATTTCCAGACTTCTGGCACCTGTCCACTATTCAAGGACTTAGGAAACAATAACAAGTGGCTCACATATCCAATTCTTAGTAATTCAAATTGCTATATTCCAGCATGTCTGTCATGCAAATCATCATGCATCATCACTTAACCAATAGTAGCATGAGATGCTCACATGACAAATGTGACTCCCTCTACACTCCTCTATCGAACCTTCAATTCTCGTATGGCAGTGTTTGTGTTCAGACATCTTCTTTTGTGTGATTAGTGCTTCCAGTGTGAGAAATATTTTTTTTTGCACGAACTGGTTCCTTTTTGAGTTTATTTTATTTTTTATACCACTTCATTCTTGTCACTATATTTCTTCACTCAACAATTTGTGAACATTTTCTTAAGTTATGAATTCCAAAGTTCATGTTACCACTTTAGGGGCACACCAATGACCAGTATTTTTCTCAGGCCAACATAAGTGGAAAGACTTCTGCTATTGATCTACTAACAGGGAATTTCCTGCTGACAAGCCTTCTGTGGCTCATGTGGCAGAATTTCTTACCTGGCTTTTTGACCATGGGTTTTCAGTCTCCTCACTTTCCGGATATTGGACAGCCCTATCCCATACCTTCCCCTGTTCTTACCATGCTCATGCATTCCTTCTGGATTTGGTGGCCTCCAAGGCATCTTGCTCTCACTTTACCTCAGTTTGAACCACTTTCCTTGTGCTCCATGTTTAATATGTCTCTTTAAACATATTTTCTTATTCTCTTGGCCTGTGGACATTGATGGTATGATTTGTTTGCCATTGACTTTTCACATACCCTTTATAACCCTACCCATCGTCTCCTTTATCCTGATCATTCCTTTCTCCATAAGACCTTGGCAGCTCAGGAGGGTTGTTCATCCTTTTATCTTATATCCCTTCCTTCCTTCTATATCCCATCTCTACCCTAGACTAGATGCAGATAAGCTTCTGTGTCTAGTCAGGGCCCTTTGTTATTAAATAGCATGTACTGCTACTTTTTGGGGTACACTCAACTGACTTTTTTATCCCCTGGCAATCCTCCTCACTTCGTCATTTTTCACCTTCCACCCTTAAGAATTGAGTTCAACTCTTAGTTCATTTGGCCTATTCTTGCCTGCCTTTTTTTCTCCCATACCTTTTTCCATGTTTCCTTCCATAAGAACTAATATCTCACCTTTTCATCACTTCTTGTCTTTGTTGTTCGATGAAGGAGATTCTACAGTCCGGCATGTGGACCACTCCCAGTATGTTCATCTCCCACTATCTTCATCGTATCTCACTTTCCTCTAGATCTGGGTTTCTTATCTACCACCTGTGGCCTTTCTCCAGACTTTGGTATGACTTTAACTGGTAAATTTTCTTAATTCTTTTTTTCTGGGGCATTTCTCTCCATTTTTATCACATGGATCCAACTCTGTATCGAGTGGTGCCTGACCAGGTATTCTTGAACTCAAAACTGCACTGTCAGTCATGTTGACTCGCACTCTCTATTCCATGGCTTCACATACTCACTATCAAGAGGGGGTATTCCACGAGATCACTTGATGGTAATTATCTCATGATAATTTGCCTGTTCTGGACTGTATCATTCGTGGACTACATGGATAAAGCAGAAGGAGATTGCTGCCCATCCCTGCCATGCATAGAGTGAAAAACTCATTATGGTCTGCTTTTCCAAATTGCACTGTCTCTGATGGTGATGTTCCTCTAAGTTCTCCACCACGTTATCACCCTCCTTTCCTCAAGTGGAGTGTGGGAGTCCTTACCACATCCAGTTCCAAGCCTGTGGGATGGTTGACCATGGATGCACCTGCCTGAATGTTTTCTCCAAGCAAAAGGTTAGTGATGTTCTGCTGATGTAGATGTGATGTGGCCCCTAGAGGAGTTGAGCCATTACCTTGCTGGTTGATATGTCCTCCTGATCCTGTTTACATAACAAAACTGGAGTTTAGTCATCTCCTTACTGGATGACATGGCCTTCTGACACCATTTACACAACCACTGGAGTTGAGCTGTCACCTTCCTGGTTTACATAACAAAACTGGAGTTTAGCCATCTCCTTACTGGATGACATGGGTTTCTGACACCACTTACACAACCACTGGAGTTGAGCTGTCACCTTCCTGATTTACACAACCACAGGAGTTGAACTGTCACCTTTCTGGTTTACACAACCACAGGAGTTGAGCTGTCACCTTATGGGATGAGGTGGCTTCCCGCTTAATTTTACACAAACACTAGAGTTGAGCCGTTGCAATTGCAGTTCACCCCTTTGAATGGGAGACCTCATCCTATGTTCGCATGTAAGTCGGTTCCCAGCATAGAGGTTTTGGATTAGAGTGAACCAATCAACATAACTTTTTGTGCGAGTTCGGGTTGTCTGTCTTCCACCCCCAATTGCTCCATCTGTGTCTTTTGTCACAGCGGTTGTACGTGGGATTGTTTTGGTGCTATTCTTGACTATCCCTTGTTCTATTCTTATGGGAATGCTATTGCCTTTGGGTGGTGCCAGCCTGTGCAGTGGTTGGGGGAGTTGATTCCACACAATAGACATCCTTTCGATACTGGATGTCAGTTCCCGGATTGATAGATCAGTGATGATCCTCGTGGTATACCCAGAAATCAGTGCGGGTCATAATTTCAGATTTCTGGATTTGAGGTGAAGATGGTATGATCCTCATCCTACCCTCACGTGCATGTCGGTAACCTGCGAGGAGATTTTGGATGTAACTGACTTATCAAGTATGGTCTGCTGCACCCTAGCCACTCTACACCTCACAATTTCCATTCTTGTGAATTACACAATCTACACAGGGTCAAAGTGTATACCTGGCTCAGAAGAGGTGTGGTTACCCTCTTCTGATCTTCAGACCTATATCTCTCATTATCAGGGGTATCCTTGAGATGTTTTCAGGGGTACTTCTTTCCTTACCTTACACCAGTCCCTTCTCCTTCTCAGTGTGGGATGCTAGCTAATCTTGTGAGAGGAAGTAAGTACCATATCGGAAGTTATAATTTTCCTATACTGATAGAGTAGAGGGAGTCACATATGTCACAAGAGCATGTCATGCTACTGTTGGTTAAGAGATGATGCATGATGATTTGCATGAGAGACATGTTGGGAGAGCACAAGGCTTGTGGCATGCATAAAGAAAAGTTTGCATATAGAGGGCAGCACTGAACGAGAATAGCTAATCTTGTGAGGAGAGCTAAGTGCCTATTGAAAATACATTTTCAGTATAGGAAAATTATAACTTTATCATTCTTTAAACTTTCCAAATTTTTCTTCACAAGGTCAGAATTAATGTGATCAACTTGTTCAGTTGTGTTTCCATCTAGCAACTCTTCAGGATGAGGAATATTGCTTAAATCTTTTCTTAAGAAAAGTAGAATTTAATAACCCAGTCATCCCATAATCATCAGATATTAGCCTTCCTGTATCATCTCTCAAAAGCCCTACTTCCATCCTAGCATTTTGCTTACACTTAATGTATTTGAAGAAATCCATACTATAAATTTTTACATTTTCAGTAAACCTTTTTTCATATATGTTTTTGGGTTTCCTTAATTTTGTGGTTGTATCTAC